>NW_028241352.1:0-74453 GCF_964263255.1 Lissotriton vulgaris | reverse complement strand
GGCTACAGTTCAGATTCGGTAATGTACCGAATTGGTATTTAAGAATTTGGTAAATTACCGAATTCTTAAATACCAATTTGGTAAATTACCGAACCTGAAATGTAGGAAGCACTCAAGTGAGTGCTTTTCACCTGTAAAGATTCGTTATTTACCACCAACTACAAGTTGGTGGTAAATTAAGAAAACGCAAAAAAAAGCATTTTTTGGCAATTAATAACAGTGCCATGTGGCAGACATACATGCCCTTAGAGCATGTATGTGTGCCACATGTGCACCCATGCACAATTATGGAGTGCAACAGGGTGTCTAAGTGACACCCTGCCACCCTTGAAAGTTTACCCCCTTTTTCCGAATCGGTAAATACCGATTCGGTAATTCCCATTCATTCCTATGGGCCTACCGAGTAATTACCTACATAGCATTTACCGATTCTAAAATACTGAATCAGTAAAATTCTGTATTTTAGATTCAGTAAATGTAGTTTACCTACATATAGCTCATAGTTTGCTAAAATATCGACTTTTTTAAATGTTGTGAAATAAATTTAAAATTAATGAAATAACTATAATTAAGTAAAACATACTAAAAATACTTAAATAACCTTAACATTAATAAATAATAAATGTAAGTAAAAGAAAATGAACATGCATTTTTATTTTTACTTCATATATGTTAACATAATAATATTAAAAGGTAATGGATATTTTTAATAATTTTAGTTTAACTCATGGCAGCAATGGGAGCCTAGGGCTCGAAACAGAGTTGATTATAATATACCAACATCTAATCAATACCATATATTGCAGGGATTAGAGGATGTTGATTGACTTGCTACGGATACACGGGTTACTAATCTCTCAATGTCCATGATACCTGGCAGACAAATGTCAGACCTTGATAAATGATAAATATGGCTTGGGTATGACCAATGCTAAGGATGATACTGGCACAGTGGGTTATGAAAGCAAAGAACAGGGCCTAGAAAGTACTCCACATGATAAGCCATTTTTAGGGACCATCGTGGAGTCTAGCCGCAATACGGATGTGCTGGCTAGACAAACAAATAAGAAAACATGGTCTTTTTTGAGTTGGAATATCGCAGGGCTAAGGACAAAATTAGATAATGAGAATTGGGTATACCTTGTGAACAAATATGATGTTGTCAGTCTCCAAGGAACTTGGACTACGGTCCCTGATCATATTAATGGTTTTAGAACTTATTTCTCCCCAGCCACCAGCTCAGCTCATGGAAGGGCCAAAGGAGGCTTATGCACCTATGTCTCAAACATGTTAATATGCACTAAAATAGAAATGGGTTTTAGTAACATGTATTATCATGTTATCAGGATTACAAATGGAAACGTGTTTTCTTTAGTTTTGGTGAACTTTTATAATAATGTCCCGGGTGAGGACAAAGACAATATTTTTAAATCTTTAAGAGATAATATTAAATCCATGATGGAAGGAAGACTATGAGAGATCTGTGTTATATGGGCAGGGGACTTCAATTGTTCCTTATGTGCGAGAGGAGAGAGAGGAACATGTGGAGTAATTCTGGATAAAGATACCAGTTTTAGCCACTTTGAGCAAACTAAGGGGTCGATTCCGATTCTGGAAAAACCACTCTGAATAGCCGTTCGGAGTGTTTTTCCCATACGAATCGTACCCTGCAACGTCCCCCAGAACGTACGACGAAGTACGATTCGTACCAGGAGCCGTACTCCGTACGAGTCGTACAAGACACCGTACAACTCTAATCTCCGTACGATTCTCCCTTGTAACCCGCTGTACGCAACATCTGTACGGTTCGCGGCTGGTTTTTACGACCCAGCAAGTACGATACGTGTCGGGTATGCACCGTACGACCCTTTTTCTACAGGAGCTGAAAACAGCCGTAAAAGCAGAGTTCGTGCCGAAACAGGTACAGAACGGCCCCCCGGGTATGGTGCATACCCCCCATGATCGCAGGTGTACGCACCGTACCCCTGCAATCATGGGGTGTACGAGCCGTACCCCCATTGTACGATCGGTGTACGATCGGTGTACGAGCCGTACCCCCATTGTACGATCGGTGTACGAGCCATACCCCCATTGTACGATTGGTGTACGATCGGTGTACGAGCTGTACCCCATGTACGATCGGTGTACGAGCCGTACCCCCATTGTACGATCGGTGTACGAGCCGTACCCCATGTACGATGGGGGTACGGCTCGTACACCGATCGTACAATGAGGGTACGGCTCGTACACCTATCGTACATGGGGTACGGCTCGTACACCAATCGTACATGGGGTACGGCTCATACACCAATCGTACACCGATCGTACAATGGGGGTACGGCTCGTACACCCCATAATTGCAGGGGTACGGTGCGTACCCCTGCGATCATGGGGTATACGGACCGTACGGTGTGTATGTATTTGTGTGCTTTTCTGTACGACTCGCCCTTACCTGACGTGGACCGTACGAATTGCGTCCGCATACCCCGGTCCGAATCGTACTCGTCGGGTCGTACGGCATGTGTACGAGTCATACGACATGTGTACGAGTCGTACGGTTCACGGTTTCAGCCTTGCAATACGTACGGATCGCGACGATTCGGACGGATTCACGGAATACGGATCGTACTTCGCGACTCAGACGGATGGGTACGATTCGTACGGAGAGGGTTCCGGATACAAATCGTACGGACGTTTTTTTCCCCGAATCGGAATCGACCCCTAAAAGTGGGGATTATCTAAATGAAGTTATTTTTTGGTGCGATATGGGCTTCGCGAACAGATTGATTAGCCCTGAGATCCCATTTCTCCCAACTTTTAATGGTAGAGGGGCAAATACAACGATTGTTTACATGACTGCTAGACATGGGGGTATGATACAGGAGTTTACCACACTTGATAACCCATTGAGCGACCACTTTCCCCTCAGTTTAGTGTTACAAGGCAGACTGAAAGCACTATGTGGAAAAGATATGGTTAGAATCCAAGTAGACAATATTTCCATGGTTAGGAAAAATGGTTACTCTTTAACCCCTTCCCTGCTCATGACGAGCTCAGCTCGTCATGAGGCATGGTTGAGCTGTGCTCATGATGAGCTGAGCTCGTCATGAACAATGGGAAAATATCATTTTCAGCACAGGAGGAAAATATCAATAGCAGCCAAGGTGTTAAAGTGGACAAAAATCGTCCCGGAAGACTTTTTGCAAAAATTAATAAAGAGTACTGTGCCCCAATTCTATACCTGCATAGAGAGGAATACTGCTGACCCTGATATCATCAATAATTTCTTAACGATTACAGCACAAATTAAGAAACTGCTATTGGTCGAAACAAAAGGTGGTAAAAGAGCTCAAAAGGGGTGGTTTGATACGGCCTGCACTAAGGCCTACTCAAAATTGAAACGTGCCCTAAATGCCCCAGTTAAGGATAGTTCCCTAATTAAAGATTGCAGAAATGCCTATAAGCAGACCTTAAAAAGGAGAAAAGAGATCTTAAAAAAGGAAGCTTGGGAAACCCTGTGTGAAGCATCTTTAAGCTGAGACTCTGCATCTTTTTGGAAGGCTGTTAATGCCCTCTTTCTGAATTATAACACCACCGCTACAATAGAAGTAGCAATACCCGAGAAAGAGTGGGTGAAACACTTTTCAGAACTGTACTCTGCTGAGATCCAAGAGGAGGATTGCTTAATAGAAAAAGATCAAGCTGGAAATTATTCACACCTAATGAGCAAACTAGTCCCTGATATCTCTGTAACAGAAGTAATGCATCAATGCAAGTTTGGGGGGTAAGGCACCGGGCCCGGATGGGGTTCCGGTGGATCTATGTAAAAATAATATAGATCTTTGGGCCCCGATTCTTACACGACTCTTCAATGCTACACTTCATACTGGTCTTCTTCCTTCCTGGTGCGAATCATTGATAGTCCCCATATTTAAAAAGGAAGACAGAGCTAGCTGTCAATGTTATCGACCAATATCACTCTTGGATTCTACTATTAGGGTCTTCAGATGGGTGATTTTAAATAAATTGCAAATTTGGGCAGACAAGAACAAGATAATCAGCGATTTACAGTATGGTTTTAGAAAAGGGCTTGGCACAATTGAACAGTGTTTGAATCTGCATATTTTAATAGAAAAATACACAAAAGCCAAGGAGGGTCAAATGTTTTTAACTTTTGTAGATTTAACTTCTGCGTTCGACTGTGTGTCGCATAGTAAACTTTGGCTGGTGATGGATAGACTGGGGGTAGACTTTTTAATAATTAATTTCCTCCGGGAACTCTACTTAGGTGCATCCGCCAGAGTCAGATATGGGAAAAATGGTGAGTGTACAGAAACCTTTGGAATCGCTAGGGGGTACGACAAGGCTGTGTCTTGGCTCCGTTCCTTTTCTCACTCTACATCAATGATGTGGAGAACACCTTATTGAAGGAGTATAGGGACATGCCGATGGTGGGGAAAAGATCAGTCCCAGCTTTGTTGTATGCCAATGATGCTGTCCTGATGGCCATAACCCCACTGGCAATGCAAAGTTTAGTTACTTCATTTGCAGACTTTATGACAGGGTTGGATCTGAGGATAAACTGTTCAAAGACTTTCACCATGAACTATGGTTTGGGTGCATATAAAAAGAGGAAGGTGTTTTTTTATCGGTTCTTCCCCATTCAATATTACTTTAACTTTCTCTTATTTAGGAGTCTTATTTGATCATACAGGCCTATGGAACACCACAATTAACACTAGAAAATTCATCATGGCCTTAACATTTTTTACATGTGAAATAGCAACCTAGGCAATTTACTATTTGCTTGTCAAAACTAATAGTAGAGAGGAAGAAAAAAACAATGACATATAAAAAATCTGCTTTTTATTAATTCAGTCAATAGCATGTTATTTAAAAAGATGTATGACTCAGTGGCCAAAAGCCAGTACATCAAAGGTTAACAGTAAATATCATACATTTTTACAAACAGTATTACAAAAAGAGGAAAATGTATTTTAAATAAGAAGACAATCCAGTGGCACAACAATATTATCGACGCGCGTTTCGGCGACCAGCGCCTTCTTCAGGAGTAGCCACGTATTACTAGATCACAAAATGCATAACACGCAAAATACCTTGAATCCCATTTGTCATTTTATTTGGAAAGGAATTTCTGATATATTGATATATTGGTAAATATCAAAAACGATGATTTTGACTTGATTGGTCCTTCACACTCTATGGAATGGGCAATCCAGATTATATGTAGCTAAAAACACTCGTACTGGGCAGCCGATGTTGAATTGGATATAGAATCTGTGAATCTGTCAAGCGGCGTCCCAGGCGAGTTTGTCGATGTAATCAAGTACGACACAAATCTAAAAACACTCGACTGGTTTGTTTTGGACACTCTATCTTTTCTTTCTTTGTCTGAAAAGGAATGACAACCGATGATGAGAAAGGGGTTATAAATCTGTAACATCTGCCAATTGCCCCGAGTGTTGTTCGCCCGTGAGATGTCATCCTTTTTCGACACACATTTTTTGCATTCTTTCACTTATATATCAAGTGTAGGTGGATGTACTATTTTAGTGGAGCAGACATCAGTTTATTCGTAATGGATTTGTCGAGTGGAATTCCGTCCGGAATATCCCCTTTTACATGCAAACAATGGTTTGATTTGGACGGTATAGACATAGATATAGCATACCCGGCTACATATTGAGGGGATGTAAAACTGGATTCAGATATTGTACTGTTCCAGGCTATATAAGTTTTACATTTATTAGAGGAGTGCTAGCCAACGTCCAGGGTACAGAGGTTTCTTGATATTGCCACTCTCATATGCTATCAACTTCTCTGGACAACTGAACGGACAACCACCCAAAGCTTGGTGGCAGGTGTCATAAACAAAATGTGCATTGTAATACTTACTTTGTTATTCCACTGGTAATGAATGATTTTTTTGTTCCAGATATAGCTGAGTTTATTCCCATACTCTGATTCTGTATATTGCTGGTATTGTTGAGCCAGAAGTGTTTTTTTACATCTTGTATCAGTCCCCCTAAGTGTGTCCATATAGCAAGTGCACTCTTTACTACCACCTATCAACATCCTTATTCATACAGATTTTCTCTGAGGAATTGGTAGTGTGTTCATCTGCCATGGGGTCTTTATGTATATATATATATATATATATATATTTGGTGTATGAAGAAGACTACGCTAGTAGTCGAAACGTTGCATTTTGGAAGGCACATGGAATAAATAACATCTTGCCTGGACTACGTGGGGTCTGTTTCTTCTTTCGCCGCTGCCTGTGGAGGTTTGAAGATTGTGCTCATATATATATATATATTACCTACTGGCGGTCGCCAGTAGGTAGTTATAGTTAGGACCTAGTTTCCATAGGAAATCCTCAACATTCTATTTGGATTAACTTTGGCCCTGGTGGATGAATCTTTGCGAATTTCTCAAAGAAGATGGCTCGGTCCGCTGCGCTCCTTCCCTGAAAGTTTGGGGGGGATTCGTCAAGTGGGGGCTGAGATAAAAGGGGGGTCCCAAAACGTGTTTTCTCCATGTTATTTTCCAGAGGACGTTTAGACACGGCTACAGCTCGAACGGCTGAATGGATTTATAAGAAATTTGGCAAAACGGTAGAGTCCGGCTCGCAGATTACGCTTTTTTTGGAATGGTGTAAATCCGTTCAGTAGTTGCTGAGAAAATTAAAGTTAAAGTCAATTATATATCTATACGCGTGCACGGGTGCGCGCACTCAAGCGGCTGCGCGTGAGCGGAATTTTTTTTTTGCTGCGTGACGTCTGTTAAAGTTCGATTTGAAGGAAATCAGGAAGTGTTGACCGCCATTTTGTCACTGCGAGTAAATATATTGTTCATTTCAAAGCGTTGGAATATGGAAAGGGGAGAAGGTAGAGATTGTCTTGCCGCGTAGGTTTCTCAGGGTGTGCAGTAAAGCCCTTAAATGCGAAAATATATATATATTTTTTTTAAGTTGCGGGGTGCGCGCACCGGGTCGCGCACACCTATTTACAAGAGTGTGAAAATGGAGATAAATCAGAAGTTTGAGTGCTTACATATAAGGTGGCTCTGAAAAGAGCCCTTGTATTAATTGAGTTTTTTCTGCATTTATAAGTAAGTACCGATGCAGAGCTTGAGGTTGCAGAGGAAGATTCTGTTTCCCTCATCCGTGAAATGAACACCCTCTCTCCTATAGACGTCTTGCATGTGGTAACGCAAGTTGTTGTGGTAAATAGAACCCATGCTATAATCTCTGAGGAAAGCAGAAACAGATTTATTTACATGTCTCCTTGCTTTCTCAATTTGTGCACAATGTTGATTGGACCAATTCCATTTCTGTCTTTGGCATATATTGGAATATACCAAGGCAGTTCGAGGAAAAAGTGTCATCAATTGTCGTAAGGTGTCTTTTAGAAGCATTTCCAGACCTACCCCAGTCAATGTGCCTAGATCGTTCCCACCACAGTGCACAATTATACGGTCTGGTTCTGGGAGATGCATAAAAGTTTTCACCAATGGTATCAATTGGTGACATCTCAATCCTCTTTGGCCAATCCACGTTATCTGCACATTTGGCAAATCAAGGTTGGAAATACCTCTGTTTGCTGCATATTTCCCACTCCAGTGAATATAACTGTGTCCTAAAAGCCAAACCTTCATTTTCAAGGGATATGCAGTCGTACTCCGATGGGTTCTGGAAGTGGAATGGTAGTTAGAAGCTGAAAATCAGGATAAAAAAATGGATGAGGCTTGGTGTGGTTGAAAAAATAAAAATGATTGGTTGATTGTAATCCCTGAAGATTGAAGACTACGTTGCATGTTAATGTTTATGTAAAACGAAAAGTACTATTGGGTGTGAAAAAAAGGACATGTAACAGAGCTGTGGATAGGCAGGTGTTTCTGGAGGGAAAACAGTCTTCTTAGTTTGCTGTAGAACGTTGAGATATGAACTTTTGACCTGTGCCTTCAGCCAGGTGCAGAATGAGGTGTTACCATGGAAACAGCCAGAGATGGCAGTGGGTGATGGGTGACTTTTATGTGACATTAAAAATATTCTGAGGGAGAACCAACTGAAATGTAAATTTGATTTCAAAATTTTGCGGGAAGAAATAGGATTGGCTGAAGAGACATATATGAGTCTGTATTGACTGGACATCTGTGCCATTGAATTTTGGTTGCAGTGATAGAAGCATAATTGAGAGTTCCGTCAAATGAATATCTGTTTTGTGACTGTCACTGTTGTACATCGTACAAAGCATTGGTAAAGGTAAGTCTGTAACTGTTTGTTTTGTCATGTACCATAAAATATGGTTTAGTCACAAACATTGATTGATTTTCCTCATAGTCTGAAACTAAACTCATTTTTGGCTGTCATAATGTGTTGTATTTCTAAAACTATTTTTCCATTTAAATGTGAAATATGAAGTATAAAATATGTTTAATATAGAGAGTAATTATTTGTGTGATTTTGAAGCCTTTATATATAATGAGAGAAGTTGTTTATGAAGTGAAAAAATGATATTAGCAGAGAGACAGATAATGCAGATAGAGAGAGAAATGGTAAATTACATGTGATACCGTCGTCAAAAAATGCTACTGGTTAATGAATTCGTAAACTTTCTGTCAGACGACAAAATTACAGTGCGGTTTGTGGCCGCGGCCTGTATTGGTGGAGGTAGGGTGAGAGGGGCAGGTGGTTGAGTGAAATAAAATGAAAAGTTGGTATATTACATGTGATACCGTCTTGAAAAAGTGGTAATGCTTAATGAATTCCTAAAGGTTCTGTCA
Source organism: Lissotriton vulgaris (assembly GCF_964263255.1). Taxonomy (NCBI): domain Eukaryota; kingdom Metazoa; phylum Chordata; class Amphibia; order Caudata; family Salamandridae; genus Lissotriton; species Lissotriton vulgaris. Next base: position 65,645 of record NW_028241352.1, on the reverse strand, counting down.
GACGACAAAATTACAGTGTGGTTTGTGGCCGTGGCCTGCACTGGTGGGGGTGGGGTGAGAGGGGGGGAGGGAGCCAAAGTGGTAATGATTAAGGTATTCATAAACTTTCTGTCAGACGACAAAATTACAGTGTGGTTTCTGGACGCGGCCTGCATTGGTGGGCGTAGGGTGAGAGGGGCAGGTGGTTGAGTGAAATAAAATGGAAAGTTGGTATATTACATGTGATACCGTCTTGAAAAAGTGGTAATGCTTAATGAATTCCTAAAGTTTCTGTCAGACGACAAAATTACAGTGTGGTTTGTGGCCGTGGCCTGCACTGGTGAGGGTGGGGTGAGAGGGAGGGGGCCAAAGTGGTAATGATTAGGGTATTCATAAAGTTTCTGTTAGACGACAAAATTATAGTGCGGTTTCTGGCCGCGGCCTGCATTGGTGGGCGTAGGGTGAGAAGGGCAGATGGTTGAGTGAAATAAAATGAAAAGTTGGTATATTACATGTGATACCGTCTTGAAAAAGTGGTAATGCTTAATGAATCCCTAAAGTTTCTGTCAGATGACAAAATTACAGTGTGGTTTGTGGCCGTGGCCTGCACTGGTGGGGGTGGGGTGAGAGGGAGGGGGGAGGGGACCAAAGTGGTAATGATTAAGGTATTCATAAAGTTTCTGTTAGATGCCAAAATTATAGTGCGGTTTCTGGCCGCAGCCTGCATTGGTGGGCGTAGGGTGAGAAGGCCAGGTGGTCGAGTAAAATAAAATGAAAAGTTGGAACATTACATGTGATACCGTCTTGAAAAAGTGATAATGCTTAATGAATTCTTAAACTTTCTGACAGACGACAAAATTACACTGTGGTTTGTGGCCGCGGCTTGCACTGGTGGGGTGAGAGGGGGAGGTGGTCGAGTAAAATAAAATGAAAAGTTCTGACCATGAGGTTGTACACAGATTTGTGCAGTAAATGTGTTCGTAAATTGAGGTACCAAACGGAGTATAAAAATATCTCTCTCACTCCTGCTGTTTGACTGCATCTTAATCTCCCTTCTGTTTTACGTCTTCGTTGCCCTGTGTTATCTTATTGTGTGTCTGTCTGTCTGTGTCTGCCTTCAGTCCGGGCTGAGGAACTTTGCTGTGGAGGCACACACAGATAGTCCCATCAAAGTAGTTGGAACATTTTCAAAAAAATATTTATATAATTGAGATGCTTTTTTGAAGCGCTAGTGAATGTTTTCTTTCACAATTACCGCTCGGTTGCTTCCATAGAGCAGAGGGTATGTGGTATTTCACTACTTAGTGCCTCTGCATCTGCACTCTGTTCTCTGGTGGCTGGCGGAGAAGTGTTTGTTATTGTGGAGATGAAAGGGTGATAAGGAGTGAAATACGACATATGGGCCGGGATGCCCGCCACCCGCTCCCAACACCAATTCCCCATGGGAGGAGACAGACACAAGTTTGAACTTTTGGAAGGCGGGGGGGAGTTACCCCCCGGCCGTATTTATTAAAATATGAAACAAAATTTAAAACTTTAAATTAAAAACGTTTCATGAATCATGTACAATTTTACTTCTATTACATTTTGATGAAGACAAGTTCTTTGGCTAACCTTAACAAATCACTAATACAAAGGTTTCCTAGCCGAGTCTAGCATCCTGAAAATGCATAACATTCTAAAATAAAATTGTACATCCTAGCATTAAGGGCCAACAGCAAGGTCTTAACCGGTGTCAGATCCCTACTACCAAATTCCCGCCCTCACGGTGTGAGTGGCGCATGCGCAGAGGACTTTACCCTTGCTGCCAACTGTAACTTCGCTTGTCGTGGGGGCCCCCGTTCACTCGACGCCATCTTAAAGGTCATCCGAGTTCTCATGCGAGGTATCCGTAAGAAGGACAGCGTGGACTCCCCGCCTTCCCCACACTCTCTTCCGCCGGAGCGGATATCCGGCCCCCGGGAAATTCGTAGGAGGGGCATATAGCCGTCTCCCCCTGGGAGGGGCCTATGGCCGTCTCCCCCAAGCCGACCCATCCGTAGTGGGTGCCGCCTCCCCGTGGGAGGGGCCAATGGCCACCTCCCCCCGGGCGCTCCCATCCGTACTGGGTGGCGCCCCCCCTAGGGACCTTGAAATCACTGCTCACCGATCATGACCTTACCGCCGACCAAAATAAATACGACAGTTGTTTACCTACTAAGGAAAGAAAATACGCCTAATCTGCAACAGCTTGACAATTCATCAACTTTGACATTGCTACAAAGGGAAAAAAGTCCTAAAGCACAAGACAATTTTTATTATTTGATCCATTCCTCTACGTTTCTACAAAGGAAAAAAGTCCTACAAACATTTATTCAATCAATGGCATACATCCATGATGCAAAAAGTGACTGTATCTTTTTAATACATTCGAATATCACCAACAATTACTTTATTAAAAAAACATTGCAAAAAGGGGCTGATGGGTGGGTCAAAATTGCCGCTTGTTCCTTCGAGGGCTCACGAGCGACGAGTGGTGCAGCCTTCAGAGCACTGGAACAAGAGGAAGCTTTGTTGGATTCCCGCTCTATTTATCCATCTGCGGGAGGGCGGGGGCCCGCCTCAGGTACGCCCATCCGTGCGCGGACTTCCGGGCGGGTGTCTAGGACAACCCCTTCTGGGCGGGAAGGGCGTGCTCCGGCTACGCCGCTTTGGGCATACCAGCCGAGATACGCCCCCGCCCTTAACGGTTTCCCAGGGGGATCAGGGCACCCATCCATACGTTCGGGGGGACCGAGTGGTCTTCCCTTTCCATAGCGTCTGGTCTGTAGAAGCGGGGGAGCAGTGATTAACTCTGAGTCAAGCGTAACTCCGGCGGTGCTTGGTAACAGTAATAAATTATTTTTTTACAGAGGTATAAGTGTCTGCATGGTGCGCGACCTACTAAGAAAGGGTTCACGGGCCGTTATAGGCCTGCGGGTTGTAGTATGAGTAAGTCAGGTCGACAAAAGAAAATATTAAGTTAGTACAGCTGAAGTTATGTGGAACACATGAATACTGTTTCAGTATACAATCATTTCAGTTGAGATTATGGATTAAAAGAGAGAACGTGTATATTTGAAATGTTTATTCAGAAATGCACTGTTTTCAAGGCAAGTCCCTTATCTAATACGAGTACAGACATTGCAAAAAACAAAGTAATCGGTATAGTCACTAGTACATAGAATACAAACGGTATAGTTGATGAAAAATGAATATGGTTTAGCAAAATTAATTGTACACTGTTATGAGGAAGTATATTATATATTAATAAATGTAAGAAGGTCTCTGGCCTTTCAGTTTAGGAACGATACATGAAAATGCTAGTGGTTAGACATCATCTTTTTATCAATCAGCTCTCTGCATGCGAAGCACTATCAAGTTTGTGTTATGCTACTGTGTAAGGGAAAAAAACGCGCCAAAAGCGACAAAATGGCGAGAGGTGCATGTATGTAATCTGTTGGATCATTCGCAAATCAGTGTTGAGAATAACTACTGTATTGAGATATCTTTTGAAGGTTGCAGTATTGTATTTGAAATACAGTACGAAAAACAATGGAAATATTATTGAAAGAACATATTTTTCTCTTATGTATTAAAATATATTTTAGTTTATGGAAAATTAAAGGAGCAGAGGTGTGTGAGGCGGAAATAAGCAGTTCAAAGGCGAAATGGCGTTTACAGTTATAAAAAACTCATTCTATATTTACACATTAATCAGGGCACATGTAGCATATATTAGCGAGTTTTGCTTCGAGTACGTTTGAAATAACATAAGATAAGATATGCAATAGAATTGTTGAGATTAGAGTTTAAAAAAAATTAAGTTCTAAATCGAGTAGCTGAAGAAAAAAAATTTAGTCCACATAAAAGACCAAAATTTAACCAGCAGGAAATCATAATGTCCACTGTTAGTAAAGCCAATAGGTCTGTTCATGTTAAAAAAATATCCAAGAAAACGTGAAAAAGATAGGGAGGCAAAACGAAATGTGGACGTCAATGGCTTGCATAAGAGTCATCCTACCATTGTGTAGGCAAAGTAGGCAGCAACTGCTTCTAAAAGGAAGTCACTGTTATCATCCGAAAACATGTCAGCCATCCAATTGAAAAGAGGAAAGCAGCATTCATGATCTTTTATTACCGGAGCCTCTATTACCATCAGAGGACAGCTCAGTGGGTTTTCAATATAGCTGTCTGTCAGGAAATCTTGTGCCGCTGCGAATATATTCCAATGACCCAGAACTCCTTGTATCGCTGCAAAGGCCATAATCCCTCCGTTGCAACAAAGCTGTTCATGATCAATTAACGGATTCATGAGATGATTGTAATTCACTTCAGGAGGTACCAAGTTGCAGAGACATACGTCCAGGGCCCACATGAAATCACAGCTCAGGCAATGAAATACAGGCTGTACACAGGTGAAATAGGAATATCGAAATGATAATCGATATGAAGCATTAAAAGTCGAGAGTGCTAAGATGCCGTAATAGTCAAGCATCCTCTGGCGAAATAGTTCTAAGTGTTCCGGCTCGTTTGCAAAGACAGGAGGGACATCCATTTTGAAATAAACAAGATGGGAACACAAACATCGCAGCACTGGCAGTTCAACAGGAAGTCCACAGAAATAGGTCACCGACTATGGAGTGAAGAGTAGCAGAATGACTTGATATAATTTCTGGCAGAGTAGTCACTAAACCATTGCTTAGTAGTTATAAAAAAATAGCCTGTCTTGAAGTGGAGGATGCGTTAAAAATTAAGGGAGTCACTTCAGCAAATTGTAAAGGAAGGTCACTCTTTTATGACAAATGCTGTTGTCTGTGAATATTAGCTAAGTGAAAGATATGTGTGCGAACAGATGCTACGCTAACTTGTTTTTGTGACAATAAGGCTGTTGTTCATGTCTTGTGATTCAAGGCCGGTATTCGCTGCCAGATGGAAACATCAAGGTTCACATGCGTGGGGTAGATAAACTACATTCTTAAAGGGAAGCAAATGCAGAGTGATTTTTACCGCGTAAGCTTTGTCGTTTAAAAAGTCATAGTGATTTTCATTATATGTAAAAAAAAATATCACTGATGAAGAATGAAAAAAAATCGTCATAATAACAGGCACTGGTGTATTTTTGAAAAGATATGCAACATTACAGGGATTCTACTTAAATAAGTCATGTAATTGAAAGTGCCTGCATGTGGACGACTAAATACATGTTTGAGTAAAGTTATTTGTATAAACATTTAGGGGTATATTAACATGCTCCGTGCGGCACTTTTGCTTCACTTGTCATGTGTTAAAAGTGATGGTAAAGTGGCGTAAAGGGATTGTAAATCTGCCCGACTTTTTTTTGTCGTCTCAAAGGCATTTGTAAGTGAAAGGGAGTGATTTAGTTTTATGACTGTAGGAGGTAGTGAGCCGCTGGTATCCATTTATGTGAAGAAATTTATAGAATATAAAGAGTAAAAAAACGGAAAAGGTACACTAATTAATTTGTGCATTAGTCATGTTGCAGTTGTGGCTTCGGATTCTAAAAAGGGAAAAGTGTTTAGGCGTTTAATATGCAGCTTTGAAAAAAAACGTGTGTATGGTTGAAAAATGAAATGTAAAGGTTTAAAGCAGGAGTTTCCAAAGCGGTCCTGGAGGGCCAGATGCATGGTAGATTAAAAAAAATTACTACATGTTTTTCAATGGGGTTCTCTAAAAAATATGTTTCTTTATCTACTGTGTAGTTTTTCAGCATGTTGCCTATTCTTTGATTTTTACTAATGCTGTGTCTTATACATTTTCCAGGGGCGGCTCTAGGCTCATGGTGGCCCTGGGCAGGGAGCGTAGGTAGGGGGCCCCGTAACAGGGGGTCCGGGCGGGGCGGAGCGCAGAGCCCAGTGAAGAGGGGGGGTCAGGGTGTTTGGAAGTGGAACAGAGCCAGAGGACGCCAAATTCCTGGCATGGGTCGCCACGCAAATATGTATCCATTCTCAGAGGATTATTATATTAAGGATATATATTGGCATGGTGGCCCCTGGGGTTTGGTGGCCAAGTGCAGGTATAAAGCTTGCATATGTGTATGCAGTTGTTCTCCGTTACATGGGTTTTTAAAAAACGTGTGTGTGGTGTGAAAATGAAATGTAAAGGTTTAAAGCAGGAGTTTCCAAAGCGGTCCTGGAGGGACAGATGCATGGCAGATTAAGAAAAATTACTACATGTTTTTCAATGGGGTTATCTTAAAAATATGTTTCTTTATCTACTGTGTAGTTTGTCTGCATGTTGCTTATTCTATGAATTTTACTGTTGCTGTGTCTTATACATTTTCCAGGGGCGGCTGTAGGCTCATGGCAGCCCTGGGCAGGGAGCGTAGGTAGGGGGCCCCGTAACAGGGGGTTCGGGCGAGGCGGAACGTGGAGCCCAGTGAAGAGGGGGGGATGAAGGTGTTTGGAAGTGGAACAGAGCCAGAGCACGCCAAATTCCTGGCATGGGCCGCCACGCAAATATGTATCCATTCTCAGAGGATTATTATATTAAGGATATATATTAACATGGTGGCCCCTTGGGTTTGGTGGTCCTGTGCAGGTGTACTGCTTGCATATGCCTAAGGCCGGCCCTGTATTTTTTGTCTATGCACTTGTTCTCCGTCACATGGGCTTTTAGTTATGAAGGCCTTGTGTCACTGGTGCATCACTTTTAACATGGGAATAAGTGACATATCTGTGGCGCAACGCTTTCATAAATGAGACATTTTGTATCTTATTCTAATGATAGAGAATCTTGGGGAATTTATCTGTTATGCTTGTTCTTTGCTATAATGGCTCTATGTTGTGTAAGAAATAAGTCTGTAATAAGTTGATTCAATTTTAATATTTACTTTTTTATAGTGTTTGGTGCTGAAAAGCAACAACCTGCCTTCTGAATTACACAATTTTAGGAATGATATTCTTTTTTTCAGGTGAGTTTGTATTTTTGCATAGGCAATTTGTTTGGGTGCACATGAAAATAATAAAGAAGATTTTTTAAAATGTTTGTAAAATGTCATTTTGGAACATGAATTTATCTTGAATTTTTCAAATGGGTTGTATCTGCTTATACTAGATATGTATTTTGAGATATTCTCCACTGACAGTTGAAATTATCTTTTAATGGGCTTGGTGCATGTGTTCTTTTTGATGGAGTTCAGATTTACGGATCATTGGAGTATAATTCTTTCAGGTGTCCATTAATTAATTCTTGTGAAGTGCTCATTATTTTTTAAATCTTGTTGCATTATGTTTGGCAGTCTTTCTCCTTTATTTACAGAGAGGTATTATGATATGGTTCTAGGTGTGATGAGCATCTTTCCTGCATATCTGTGATTATACTATGTATAGGCACTGTTTTACATATTAATGCAGAGCTTTATTATGAGGTGGTTCTTCATGGTTAGTATGACATTTTGTATATGCTATGACATTTACATGGTGAGTATGCTGTTGAAACATAAAAGGAACTGTCTCTGTGGGAAGTAGTAATCTGTTAAGTGAATGTTATGGTTTGTATAATGTGAGCCTTCTCTTTAGAGTGCATATAGTTTGCATAGCACTTTGTACTGGTGAACTCAAAAAATGGGTCTCTAAAAATTAATTCTACAGTTAAACAATATTTGTGATATCTAGAAAATCTAAAAAGAAATTTTACAGTAAAATGTCTTTTAACAACAGTAATTATTTAATGCAAAAAAGAAGGATCAGTGTTAATGTTTAGGGTTATACTGCCAATTTCTTTTCAAACAAGAGGAACGTGCTATCTTAAAATATATAGAGTTAATAAGTTAGAAATTATAAAAATATATGTAGTTTAAAAATTAGTAAAGGTACTTTTAAGTTATATATTTATGAAAAAAGATATAATTTAGTCTCTATATTTTTTTAAAAGGATACAGAAGAATAAACTGAGTCTAGTTATGGAGAATTTCTCAGAAGAGAAACAAATTCATTTTGAAATCATTAAAGAAGTGATGGAGGAAATTTTAGACGCGGTCTTTGAAGAGGAAATAGATGAAAATGATGATTTTATGGACATTTCTTTAGACTCTGCTTACTTAGAGATGGTAGAAGGGGATGAGGACTTTGGACTTGAAGAAGTCCCTGATGATGTAATGCTGGAAGTTCTACTAAATTATGAACTTTTGAATAAATAAAAAAAATGTTGATAGTAAAGCATTCTTGAAGACAGTTTTCTTGTCCTATTCGTCGATGATCTGCTTTATGAGAGTGATAAGACATGTTCTCATGAAGTGTAAAAGAGATTGTAGTAAAAAAGATTAAAACATCTACGATGACCGATAGTTCTTGAAAAAAGTGTACTGTTTGTATGCTTTAAAAATTAGAATTAAAAACTGTCTATAATGTTAAAGCAGATATGGAGTGTGATAAATTTAGAACCAACATTCACTACAGGATTTCCTACTCTGTTCATAGACTTTCTGTTATTCTCTTTATTCTACTTAGAAAATGAATCTGTGGTTTTAATTTGTACGTTATATGCTAGTAGTCAACTATAATATTTGTTATGTTTGTGTTTTACAGATTGACAATTTCATCAAAATCTTAAATTAAGATGCCGACCAGAACTGAAAAAAGAAAGCTCTATAAACGGACTTACAATTTGAAGAAGAAAGGAATTCAAGAATTAGCAAAAGAACAAAGGACGGATAAAAAGAAGAGTGCTCCTGGTAAGCAAACCAAAACATTTTTGAAAGCAATATGTGGAAGGAAAAATGTTAGTATTGATGTCCACAAGGAAAAAAGTATACCAGTATCGAGAAGGAGACATGGAACCAAAGATAAAAATGTTTCTGGAATCAGCAGACAGGAAAAGGTGTACAGTAAAACTCGGACGAATCAATTTAGCCAAATCAGGAAGCGTATGTTTTACAACAGAGTAGTTTCGAATTTATTAAAAAAGGAGAACGTTTCTAAAAGAAGATCTGCTTTTCTTAAGAAGAAACAACATATAGAGGGTATTGTTGAGCGCGCGTTTGAGACAAAAAGAAAATTATTTATTTTAGTACTTAATAGAATAAATACACTAAATAAGGCAATACGAGTTTTAAAAGCTAAAAGTAAATGGAAGAGACACATAAATAGGAGTAATTTTTGTAAAGTGTTTTCTGGGAAGTGGATGCATACTTCAACTTCTGAGCCATTTTTTAATGAAGAGAGTTACTTTCAAAGTAACGATTTGTTGCATGCAGTTGACACCAGTGGCCGAGCATATGAGTTGAAGGATGGTTGTGGAATTGAGAAAGAGAAAATTGTGGTTAGAAATGCAGAAGAGGTGATGGCTGGAGAAGCTTTAGAGGGACGTCCTAATGTTCCTGTTTACAGTTGGAATTGTAGTAGCATTTGTAGTGTACGACAGGATTCAATTGATTTCTTTCGCAATTTCTTACGTAAGTACACTAAAGAAAGTCTTAAAAAAATGGTAATGTTGCAAGAATTAGATCATTGCAGAGTGCGAGAAAAAATAGGTCTGCAAGGTCATTCTCTGGCTTGTCTTTCTAAAAAAATATGCCAGAGTGTGTTTCATCACTTCAGGATGTTAGCAGTGCATCATACTAAAATGAGAAAATTAGTGAAAAAGTTGTATTATGCAAAACGTCCAGCACTTAAACTTAAACAGTTAAATAGTGCTCTTTTGCATGGATGTGAATTAGATGTTAAGAAGATTTGTGCAGAAATTGAGGTAAGTTATTTTGGTCCAGAGGAAGATAATGCAGAAACTGATATAATTATAGAAGGAAATGTGTTATAAAATGTTCGAAATGTTAATATTGAAAATTTTGAACAGGAAATAATAAAGTTTAAGGTAATTGCAGGTGAGAAACCAAATTTTTCTTGTGTTGGGGCATTCATTACAAAAGTCAAACTAGGTTAGTTGATTTATATTTAAAAAGTGAAGATGAAAGTAATGGTCAATGGAAAGATTTTGCAACTTATTTGTTGGTGGAAAACTATTTTGAATTGGGTTTTGAGCAACGTATTTGTAAATATTGTTATAATAAATTAAATGAAAATAAAATGCCTGCTAGAGATGTTCATAATAATCTAGAGGTGATAAATATTCCATCAGAATTGATGGATTTAAATACTTTCTATTCTGATTCAATGTGTACATCCTTTTCAGGCTATTGTTCGTATGGAGCCTAAGACTGGTAAATTAAATCCTTCAGATTTACAAAGAGGATTAAAGGGTAGAGTTGTATATTGGCCACTTGATTTAAAAAAAAAAATATGGAAACAATTGGTGTTGAAAATGTAGAAGAGGAACCTCTAGTTATTCTAGTTAATGGTGTACCTACAAAGAGTAAGAACATCTGGCAAGATTTAGTGGATGTTAGAAAAGTAAAAAAGGCAACGTTGTATTTAGTCCAAAACAATAGGTACTATAAAGATGTATACGTAGAAGAAGAAGATGTAAGTGAAAAAGAGGACAGTGATTTCTCTATTGGACAAATTGAAAAAGTTGACGTATCCAGAAGTGAAGAAATTTATGAACATTACAGTGTTCATCCACTGCATTGCAAAGAAGCAATAGGGAATGCTATTGAATTATTTCAGATGAAAAAGGCGAAAGGAAATCCTATTAGTGTGTGGGAAGAAAGTTTGGAAGGTCGTTGTTTTCCACAGTTATTCCCTACAGGTGAAGGTACACGATATGATGATCGACCTATTCAGATTCCTGCATCTGAATACCGGACAACAAGATTATATGCAGAAGATCCAAGGTTTCGCCAATGCATTCCATATTTGTTTCATCTTCTGTTTGAGAGTGACTTATCTGGTCTGTCTTATGCAGTAAAGCATATCTTAAAAAGAGGAGTTCATCTGCAAAATATTTCAGCAAAGGAATTTATGGATAAAGTGCAACAGAAAGATAGTGATTTGGATTCACACCTAATTATTTAATGGCTTGTCAGCGTGGTACTAATGAGTATTGGTACCGTCGTCATGGAGATTTGAAGTGCATGCTTAGAAACTTAGGAGCACCAACATGGTTTTTAACTCTAAGCTGTGAAGAGTATGCTTGGGAAGATTTACTTGAATTTCTTCGGGAGGCGAATGCAAACATAGAAAATATAAACTACAAGATACCTGGAGAACTGTGTTCATTAGATCCAGTTAATGTTTGCAGATATTTTAATCATAGATTTGAAGCTATGATGTCTTTCATTACAAACAAGAAAAATGCGCCTCTTGGTGAAGTACTTGATTTCTTTTGGAGAAAAGAATATCAAGCAAGAGGTGCTCCTCATATTCATATGCTGTTATGGATCAAGGATGCTCCTAAATTTGGAAAAGACTCGGATGAGACTGTATTGTCTTTTATTGAACAGTATGCCACTTGTGACATACCTAATAGTACAACTGATAAGGACTTAAGAGGAAAAGTGTTACGTTTTCAAAGTCATCTTTGTGGAAAATATTGTCGGCGAAAATTCAAATCAAAGAGTAAATTCTACACCAAATGTCGTTTTGGATTTGCACGACCGGTACTTTCAAAAGGAAGAGTCAACAATTTGATGTCATGTTTGCGACATAATATCAGAAGAAGGTCACCTAAAAATACGTACAATTTAAGAAGAGGTGAAGAATCCAAATCGAGAAATTGGAGCATATGAATGTTGTGACCGATTATCATCAGCAAGTCTTTATGCTAAATCAAGGACTATTCTCTGGGTGAGTTCGGGTCTTGCAGAAATACGATACCGTGTTCTGAAACCTGTGCAAGAAATTTAATATTTAGCCCAGAAAGAACCAAACAGTACAGACATTCTGAAAACAAATATGTTGGATACATACTATCCAAATAGAAGTACTCTGCTTGAAAACATTTGTCTGTATGAAATACTTCAAAACTACACTTTTAAAAGGAATGTTACAGAGAACATTGATAAAGGTGTACACGATGTAATTGGACATGAAGGATGTCTGGTGAAACAAAGAAAAGGACACTTGATTAATCATCGGAAACTGAGTTGCGATACACCTGACAAAAGAGAATTTTACTATTTTGCTCTTTTGCAACTCTTTAAACCATGGCGTAGAGAAGAGGAACTACTTGGGGACTTTGATAGTTATGAAGATTCATTCAACGCATCTAAAAGTAGTATTGAATGTCCTGTTTTTAGTAATTATCTCCAAATGTTGAATGATGAAATAGAGCAAGAAGCGACAATTGCAGCAGAGATTGTTAGAGATAGTTCACAAGGTAGTCAAAGTTCAGCTTCATTAAGTCAAGATCCACTGGGACAACCAATTATCCAAAATGAAGCAGCCACCGCCATGGATGAGGTGGAAAGAGCAATGCAGCAAGGTCAAGAGGAAGTAATCAACTTAGAAGAATTAAAGAAGCAATTTAATGTTGAGCAAAGACAGATATATGATGAAGTGACAGTGCACATTGAGCATGGCTTTCGTCATGAGAGAAAAGATTGCTCATGTATGTCATTTGAACCTATTCGACTATATGTAGGTGGAGAAGCTGGAACTGGTAAAAGTTTCCTAATTAAAGGAATTACTACATATTTACAGCAAAGAACTCAGTCAACACTGTTGTGTGTTGTTACTGCTCCAACTGGATTGGCAGCACATAATATTAAAGGTATTATGGCAGAGATACCCGCCACCCCCTCTCGACGCAATCCCCAAGGATGGGAAACTGGAAACTGTTCTGAACTTTTGGAAGGCGGGAGGGAGTGACCCTTCCCGGCCGTATTTATTAAAATATGAAACAAAATTAAAACATTAAAATAACAGTTTCATATTATGTACAATTTCATTTCCACATTACGATGTTTGGCTAACCTTAACAGATCTCTAATACAAAGGTTCTCCTAGCCGAACTAACATCCTACAAAACATTTGACTTGAAATTGTACATCCTAACGTTAAGGGCCAACGGCAAGGTCGTAACCGGTGTCAGATCCCTAAACCAGAAAATACCCCCCTCACTTGTGAGGGGGGGTGACCGCACAGAGGCGTACCTCAAGTGCATCTACCAATTTGCCTTTGACTTGACGGGGGCCCCAATGGACTCGACGCCATTTAACGGTCGTCCGAGGACTCGTGTGAGGTGTCTAAAAGGTAGCGTAAACCCCCTCCCGAACCCCACACAACTTACCCATCTGCCGTCGCAGATGTCCTGGCCCCGGGAAATTCCCCAGGAGGGCCCGTAGCCCCTCCTATCCAGGAAGGGGCCTTGACCGCCTTTCCTTTCCTTCCGGCGGCCCATCCTTAGAAGGGACCGCCTCCCCGTTGAGGGGCCAATGGCCACCTCCCCCGAGCGCTCCCATCCGTAATGGGTGACGCCCCCCCATAGGGATCTTCCAATTACTGCTCACCGATCATGACCTTACCGCCCGACCAAAATAAATACGACTATTTTAACTAAAATCACTCAATTACAAAACAACCATAACTATTTCACGAATGATACTAGTGCAGAATTACTTTATTTGAAAAAACATACTGTAGATGACCATTCTTTATTGCATACTCAAAATAACACGACAATCATCACAACCTGCAAGAAATAGAGTTACCACATCAAAACTTTATTCAAAACAACTGGCTGTCCTCAGGGGCTGGTGGGTGGGTCAAAATTGGCTCTTCGTTCCGTCTCGAGCTCACGTGCAGCGGGGAGGTGCAGCTTCAGAGCACAGGAACAAGAGGATGCTTTCTTGGCTTGTTGCTCCTTTTATCCGTCTTCGGGCGGGCGTAAACCTGCCCCCGCCTGCCCCCCGGGGGCGTGGCCAGTGGCGTCAGCGTCTAGGACAACCCCCTTCAGGGCGGGAAACGGCGCGCCCTGGCTACGCCGCTTCGGGCATACCAGCCGGGACTCGCCCCCCGCCCAAGATGGCCTCCCGGGGGGATCGGGGTACTCCACCATACGTTCGGGGGGACCGAGTGGTCGCCCCTTTCCATATGGCAGAGATACCCGCCACCCCCTCTCGACGCAATCCCCAAGGATGGGAAACTGGAAACTGTTCTGAACTTTTGGAAGGCGGGAGGGAGTGACCCTTCCCGGCCGTATTTATTAAAATATTAAACAAAATTAAAACATTAAAATAACAGTTTCATATTATGTACAATTTCATTTCCACATTACGATGTTTGGCTAACCTTAACAGATCTCTAATACAAAGGTTCTCCTAGCCGAACTAACATCCTACAAAACATTTGACTTGAAATTGTACATCCTAACGTTAAGGGCCAACGGCAAGGTCGTAACCGGTGTCAGATCCCTAAACCAGAAAATACCCCCCTCACTTGTGAGGGGGGGCGACCGCACAGAGGCGTACCTCAAGTGCATCTACCAATTTCCCTTTGACTTGACGGGGGCCCCAATGGACTCGACGCCATTTAACGGTCGTCCGAGGACTCGTGTGAGGTGTCTAAAAGGTAGCGTAAACCCCCTCCCGAACCCCACACAACTTACCCATCTGCCGTCGCAGATGTCCTGGCCCCGGGAAATTCCGCAGGAGGGCCCGTAGCCCCTCCTATCCAGGAAGGGGCCTTGACCGCCTTTCCTTTCCTTCCGGCGGCCCATCCTTAGAAGGGACCGCCTCCCCGTTGAGGGGCCAATGGCCACCTCCCCCGAGCGCTCCCATCCGTAATGGGTGACGCCCCCCCATAGGGATCTTCCAATTACTGCTCACCGATCATGACCTTACCGCCACAGGCCGGATAGTTGACCGGCTATCCGGACCCCTCACAAAACTCCTACCTAAAGGTCATGTTTTAAACTCTTCAGCCATGCAATGAAGTCTCCTATGAGTAACTCATTCCCCACCCGGGACAAATGGACCCCATCTCCCAAATACATACTGTCCCCTTTGATACAACCATGCGGGATAGAATGCAGTGCACTTGAACGAAACAATCTACCCAACTTGTTATTTACTTTCTTCACTGAGTGGTTCAGAGCAGAAACCGAAATCGCCCCCGCCACATTTTACGTGGAATCATATGGGACCATGCAATGGTGCACCCTGGAACTCTTCTCGCCAACCAACTTACAGTGGAAAGCATTGCCTCGAGAAGCAGTCGTCTACCAGTGGTCACCAAATCATTACCCCCAAGATGGACTATGATTATAGACGGCGGTGACCTTGTCCGCCCTAACAAACCCTCGAAAAAGGATTGAAACTGGTCAATACAGAGCCCGCCCCTTCCGTAGAATGTTACCCTGTACCCGTATTCCCCAGCCATGTGAATCATGTCACCTGCCTTGAATACGTCTGCGGCACGCCTCACGTATGAGTGGCCTACGACCCACACCTCTCTTTCCGCAGCCGGTGATGTCTGACCGCTGGTTCCCAGGTGTCGGGTCGACTGCACAGTCCGCCCCGCCTCATAAGGTTGCGCAACTGAAAACCAAACAAAAACAAGAAGCATGAGTACATCATTACAGCTTCACAACATGTGCAACCGCACATACCTTTTGTAACAGTTTGAGGACCAACGCCCCAAACGCATTACTTTTTCCGCACTCAGACCCCTGGCTGTAGCCTCAGTAGCAGCCCCTATCCGAAAGGAGTGGGTCCCGAACTCGCCGGGGTTCAAGCCTGCGGCCGAAATTGACATCGCAAGCACCCGCCGGAACTGAAAACTCGTCAGTGGGGTGGCGTCAGCGTGTCTCAACAAGGTCCCCCCCCATGATGCCACCCTCTGCGTTAAATACTCCTCTACGCAAACAACAGGGCACATGGAAGACCCGGGAATCCTCTGAATGATTATGCAGTCCCCAACCGCACCCTGATCGGTTTTTGACCTGAAAAACGAGACAGTCATCGTCTCGACCTTGACCCGGATGTGCTCCCGGCACAGTCTCCCCATCGTATCCTGCTTGTTCTTTGCCACCAGTTCGCTTACCCGCATAGCCCCATGGAATGCTAGCGCAAATGCGGCTCGGAATAACACAGTTTCATACTGGGATGAACATGTTGCAGGGAGTACGGAGAATAACAGGGCCAACCTATCCAGACCTATCGGGTGCCTCTCATCTACTCTGCGACCCTCAAGGCGTTGCCACCCACGTAGCGCTTTCTGAACCACAAAAGACGCTGTCGGGTCCTGAATCCCATGAGCCTTTGCCATAAAGGAAATGGCGGCCCGATGCCTCTGGGCCGTAGCTACTGATTTGCCTGCCTGATGTAAAGACAGCAAGAATTTTACGACAAGCTCTTCCTGTCCCCAAAGCTCCCCCCTAGCAGAACCCAAAAAGGACCAATAGGAACGGAACGCCCCTTCATATGCCTTCCTTGTCCTGGGTGCTAAACTCTCTCCCACGAGGTTTTGTAGTTCGGGGCACCGAGAGACCAGAGAGCTTCGGGAAAGGGTGCCGCCACCGGGTCCGCTGTGGGCAGAAAACCCCAGAAGGCCTGCATACGGAAACGAGAAAGTGCATCAGCCGCTTGGTTCAGTACCCCCGGGACATGTCTTGCCCTAAAGAGCACATTCAACTGCATACATAATAACACAATTTCTTTGAGCAGTCTCAGAATCCATTTGCAACGTGCTGCCTGACTATTGATACATTCAACCACAGTCATGTTATCAGACCAGAACACCACAGAGTGATCCCGGAACCCCTCCGGCCACGTTTTCAAGGCCACCAGAATAGGGAAGAGTTCGAGAAAAGCAATGTTACTCGTCAGCCCGCACTCGTGCCACCATGACGGCCATTTTTGAGCCGACCATTGTGTCCCAAATATGGCCCCAAAACCTATACTCCCCGCCGAATCTGTCCAAAGCCCCAGCTCCTCGGAGGACACCGCTGGTTTGTTCCAGACAATTCGACCATTGAAATCCGCCAGAAATGCCAACCAAATGCGCATGTCCTGGCGAACCTCTGCCGAGAGCCTCGTGCGGTGATGTCCTTCCTTCAGGCCGACCATGGCTTGTGCAATCGAGCGGGAAAAGGGGCGGGCCATTGGCATCACTCTCAGGGCAAAATTCAACTGACCAACCACTTGTTGCAATTGATGCAGGTTTACTTTCGTCGCACGAATACATGTTTCAAGGGATGTCCCAAATTTTAACACTTTTTCCCTGGGTAATCTAAAACAACCTTCTACTGAGTCGAGCTCGATCCCCAGGAACTCGAGCAAAGTTGAGGGACCCACAGTCTTACCTGGTGCCAATGGCACACCAAATTGATTCATTAAGACCCGAAATTCATGTAAGGCCTTACCACATTCAGGATCCCCGGCTGCCCCCAAAAACAGAAAGTCATCGAGATAATGCATAACATGTCGAAAACCTGTTTTCCTTGTGAATACCCATTGCAGAAAACAACTGAATTTTTCAAAATAGGCACAAGATATAGAGCACCCCATTGGCATACATCTATCCATGTAATAGCGACCCTGAAACATAAAACCAAGGAGACGCTGATCGTCTGGGTGTACCGGGAGCAACCGGAACGCTGACTCGATGTCCGATTTTGCCATCAGCGCCCCGGGCCCCAGGCGATTCAACATGGCGACGGCCTCATCAAAAGATGCGTACCGCACCGAACACACTTCCGGGTCTATCGCATCGTTCACGGAAAGACCACGTGGGGCTGACAAGTTATGTATTAGCCGAAACTCACCCGGGTCCTTCTTGGGGACCACCCCTAGAGGGGAACAAACAAAGTTAGCAACCGGTGGAAAATCGAATGGACCGGCAACACGACCTCGAGTCACCTCCTTCCCAATCTTTACCTGAACCACCGCCGAATGCTGCAAGGCCGACAGTTGGTTCTTACAGTTTGCTACACCCTGAAAATCTCCCACTGGGATGCGGAAACCATATGAAAACCCGTCCCGCAACACCCCAGCGGAAGCATGATCCGGGTATTCGTTGAGCCAAGGAATCATTGCCATGGTATCAATCGGGGTAGGTAAAGGCGCCCCTCGGACTATTTCAGACCTGTTTGGCGCTTCCCTTACCACCGTTATCACCCGTCTTGGCTCTGCACATGGACTCAGGATGGGATGACTGCCCACACCCCCCGCATTCATGTCTGAACTTGCATGACCCCTGGGGCCTCGTACATTTTCCCCTGTTGAAACTCCAACAAATCCCCTTTTTACCTGTGTTGCCACTCGACTTCGAGTGGTGTTCGTTACCTGCACCTGTCCGAAAGGGTGTCCCAGAGGATTGGCGGAAGGATTCACCCCCATTACTCCCTGACAATGGCACTTTTAACATTCCTGAACTCTCCATTTTCTGCCACGAGACAGAGTCGAAACAATCCCATGTTAGAACTGGGTTGTGCTCCTTAGCCTTTCTAAAAAGATTGTCATAACAGAACCACTGATTGCCCCCGTACGTCAGGGAATACTCCATGATACGTGACTGATAAATAGGCAACTCGGTCAATAACTCGGGCCTGCGCTCGCCCATGATGGAGGTAAAAATGCCCCACGCTCTGCCCCAAGTACCTATGTTTTCGTCAACCTTAAAGGCGGCCATTTTCGCACGCCAAACACTCGGATGCATGAGCTCCTTTTGGCTCTTCACATGCTCTATCTCGTAGTGGTCGGTAAGCAATGAAAACATGTTTACATACTTATCCGCCCAAATCATTTCCTTAATTTCCAGTGGAACATGCTGGGCAATCTTCTCCCTTCGAGAAGGTACAGCCCCCTCCCCCGCAATTGGCAATGGCCGCTTACCTGAAGTAGATCCCGCACTTGCCGCCGAACTTGGGCCTGCTGCACTTTCAGCCGCCAGAACCTGTGGGGGAACAGAAGATGGTGCCTTCGCGGCCTCTCCGGATTCCCGCAGCTGCCTCATTACTGGCTGGGCGTCGTCAGCCGTGGCGCCCTTACTATCTTTCCCCAACCACGCTGCCAATTGCGCCGCCAACTCGGGGGGCATATCTTCCCCGTTCACGGGGGTAACCACCACGGGGATCGGATGCCCCTCCTTCGGAACCGAGGTTGGCTCCTCAAGTGGAGTCTCGGGAACCGGGGTTTCCCCCCCAAGTGCCCCCCTTTTTGACCTCTTGCTTCTCCCGCTAGGGACTACTCCCGGCAAAGCTGGTCCGATGACTCGCTTCGGTCCTCCCTCCCCGTCTTTAGCCGCCATCTGCTTCTTCAAATCGGCTACCTCCTTTATGAGCATGCGTAGCATCTGATCGGTACCGACCCGCTTTCCGACCTTCTTGCCCGGCATTCTCAAGCGAAGATATCTGTAAGACAAAGAGAAAGATTACAACGCTCAAAATTGGCTCTTCGTTCCGTCTCGAGCTCACGTGCAGCGGGGAGGTGCAGCTTCAGAGCACAGGAAAAAGAGGATGCTTTCTTGGCTTGTTGCTCCTTTTATCCGTCTTCGGGCGGGCGTAAACCCGCCCCCGCCTGCCCCCCGGGGGCGTGGCCGGCGGCGTCAGCGTCTAGGACAACCCCCTTCAGGGCGGGAAACGGCGCGCCCCGACTACGCCGCTTCGGGCATACCAGCCGGGACTCGCCCCCCGCCCAAGATGGCCTCCCGGGGGGATCGGGGTACTCCACCATACGTTCGGGGGGACCGAGTGGTCGCCCCTTTCCATACTTTACATCGTTTACTGATGCTGCCAGTTGAACATGAAAATAAATTACAATTCACAAGCTATCTGGAGAAGTTTGTTTTGAAGTTTCTAGAGTCCTTAAAAAAATGAAACTTCTTATTATTGATGAAGTAAGCATGGTATCCAATTTAATGCTTGCTTTTGTGCATTGAAGAATGCAACAGATACTTAAGACAGAGTATGATGTGTTATTTGGAGGTAAACATGTCATAGTTTTTGGAGATCTACTGCAGCTAACTCCTGTGAAAGGACAACCTGTATTTGAAACTGTTACGCATGAGGAGACCAGAAAGTGCCTGGGCAGTATTGGAAATATTAATATATGGTCACATTTCAAATATACTGAACTGATTCAAAATATGCGACAGGCAAAGGATACTAAATATGGAAATATTCTTCAAGATATAAGGATTGGAAAACTAACTGAAGATGCGAAACACACTCTACGAACATGATTACTTTCCAAGCTGTTTCCTAATGAAGATAATGTACCTGAGAAAATATATAGTAAAGAGGTAGCAGATAAGTCAGTGATATGCTTGATGCCAACTCTGAAAGAATGTTCAGTTTTTAATGAGAAAATGTTGAATTTAGAAAATCAAGAAATTAAGAAACTGGAAGCTAAAGATAGAATAGAGCATGAAGGTAGTACTATTGTTTTGTCTGAAAAGTTGAAGTTAAAATTGGATTCTCTTCAAAAAACTATATCTAAAACTGCTGGTTTAGAGAAAAATCTGTATGTATGTTTAAATTGTCGGATAATTTTGAGGAGAAATTTATATGTAGAAAGACGATTGGTAAATGGAGCAATGGGTAATGTTGTTGGTTTTGTCAATTATACAAATAGAGATGAGATTGAATTTTTAAGAATAAAATTTGATGGAATTGAGGAAGTTCAACAAATTAGTCGCTGTTCAACTCGTTTTTTGTTTGTGAAAGACGTATATGTCCGTCGGAAGCAATTTCCAATTTGTTTGGCATATGCAGTGACTATTCACAAATCTCAAGGTTTAAGTGTAGATTGTGCTTTGGTAATTATTGGAAGCACTGTATTCAAAGAGGGTATGGCGTATGTTGCTTTATCGCGAGTTAGAACTTTATGTGGACTTTATCTAATTGATTATGATGAGACAAAGATTAGTGCAGATTTAAATTGTGTGAAGGAGTATAATAGGTTAAGAAGAGAATATGCTCCAAGTTTACCTCAATATCCTTTAATTGAAAGGCATATGGTTGGTCGGAAAATGAAAAATGAGGAGAAATGTGCTGAAGTAGTCGAGAAACGTCGAAAAAAAGATGTAGCTGTTGTTGGTAGGCGTAAGAAAACGGTTAGTATTGAAGAGATTGTTGGATTTAAGTTTGAAAACAGGTCTGGTGTCAACTGCTATGCAAATGTAGTAGTTAATGTTGTTTTTTTCTGAAAAATGTTAAGGAACAGATTGTAGAAAATCAGGAGCAAACATTTTGCTATTCCTTAAATTCTATATTTGAAAAATGTAGTAGTGGTGATAGTGAAGTAGCAAGTGTTTCAGAACTAAGGAATGTTTTAGACATATGTGCAGGAGTAAATCAATTTTCTCAGAATATTCAGCAAGATTGTCAGGAATTTATTATGTATATGTTTACAGTTTTGGAAGATGAAGGTGTAGATATTGATAGTCTCTTTGGCCTTTCTTATAAATGGGGGACATAAGTGTGATAATTCCTAATTTTCAAGTATTACTGATATACACAGTGAAAGATTTATATATTTAACATTACCAGACTGTAAAGAAGTGTCTTTTAATAAACTAGTTAAAGATGCGCATCAGAACATGGTCTGTTCTCAATGTAAGTCTGAAATGTTATCAACTTTATTTATCCATAGATATGGACAATATGTAATATTAATGTTTCAACGATGCAGAGCTGATGGGAGTAAATTGTCAACTTTAATTAAAAATTTTGTGGCTTCTCAAGTATCTATTTCTAGAAGAACATTTGTAACTGTAGCCATTATTTTTCATGAAGGGCCTTCCACATCATCAGGACATTATACAGCTTATTTGAAGTGAGCAAGCGGCTGGACGCTTTGCAATGATAGTCAATTGACTTTTAAGAAGCGTTTGCCTTTTGCCTTAACTAACTCCTATCTGCTATTTTTGGAACCCAAATTTAAGTAGAATGACTTGCTGTAGGAAGATTAATACTGTAAAGATATGAAACTTTCTTGTTT
This sequence comes from Lissotriton vulgaris, assembly GCF_964263255.1. NCBI lineage: Eukaryota > Metazoa > Chordata > Amphibia > Caudata > Salamandridae > Lissotriton > Lissotriton vulgaris. Next base: position 43,849 of record NW_028241352.1, on the reverse strand, counting down.
ACAAATATCATGTGACTGAGGGTGTACAAATCTATAAATGAAATTTGTGTTTGGCATAGTGATAACATCAGGTACAAGTTTACTTAATGTTTGATGGTATAAAACATGTTACAAATTTTAACTGTAAAGGTTCAGAAAAGAATAGATGAGACTAAGATTAAGAAATTTCAGAAAAAAACTACTTAACTCATAGTATTTGGCCACGTGGAAAAATATGAGAGAAGAAAATGAGTACTTTAGATAATTATTTTAGAAGATATATGGACGCACGTTTTTGGGAGAGGTATTTAAAAGATAATGAGTTAACTTATACAATTTGGCCACGCGGAAAGGTATGAGAGAAGAAAATGTGTACTTAAGATAGATTTTTATAGAAGATACTTGCACAGGGCTTTGTTGAGATATATTTAAAAATAGGTTGTATAGTTCAATTACTTTGTTACTATGGAAGATGTAGTGTGCTTACTCAAGAAATTGCGAATTTGAGAAAAACATTTAAGACATGTTTTTTTCAGGTATTTATATTATGTATGGAAATTTTGTATGGGTTTTTTAAACACAATCATTTTGATTGTGTTTTTTCCCCCACTGTTATATGATGATAAATATTGAAATCACTGTTTATAGTGAAAATCAATGTATTCTGAGTACAGCAAAAATAAACCATTTAATATGTTGTTTAAGTTATTTTGTTACATTGAATTTAGAAATATGTATTATAACAGATTTTTTTACTGTCTTCCACAGATATTATATTTATAAGGTAAGTACAAGTAATAACATCTGAGAGTTTTCTCTGCCTCTCTCTTATTGACTCCTACTTTTTTTCTTTTATGAAATGTACATTATAATCTTATTTTTACTTTTCTTCCACAGGTACTACGTTTTTAAAAGAAATTAACTTTACTTTTTTACTATTTTTCAGGTAAGCATAAAAAATAAAGAAACTTTTACATCACTGTGTCATTTCTTTGTCTATCCTGGTTATAGCAATGTCATGTTTAATATAAGCATTTCCACATAGGATTGGGTGCATTGTTATAAGGCATGCTTTAAAAGTGATTTAATGAAATGAGCGACATTTCACTGAGTGAGTTCAGCAACACTGATATATGAAAACATTGGTGGGAAATGATATTAAATGTTACATGGTGTTCTTTCCAGGACTTTAAGTCCTTTGCTGCAGTGGCAATTCTGCCTCAGCATTAGGGGGGCGGGGGGCTGAGTGGTACTAGTATGCTCATGATGGAGCCACTCCTTCACCAGCCACGTTTGAGATGTGTTCATGATAGAGTGGTTATGTCATGGCTCAGCTTAGTCAATAGAACGTGTCATGGAGGCGCAATATCAGTGCTGCGCAAGCACAGCGGCAAGGCCATGACAAAACTGGTCCGTCATGAGGACAGCTCAGGCGATGCTCGTGACAGAGCGGCTCTGTCATTAGCATGGAAGGAGTTAACAGGTGTTAAAAAAAACTGAGGGTCTCTTTAAAGAGAGTGTTGGTTGTAATTTAAAGGGCACTTTAAAACACATTGTGGCACCTTTATGTTGACCTTGCGTCTCTTTGCGCCACAATTTTGTCACATTATTTAATACAATGACAGTGCAAATAATGTACCATATTTACAACGTTATGGATCTAGGAGATATGTCACATCCTAAAACCCTGCACCATAAGGAAGTGTTCTTCTGAAGGAATGCGTCTTGAAAGTGGCTGACTGTAATCCATGAGATTTCACTCAGTGACTTTCAGGCCCATGCTGTTTCAAAACTGTGCATGTGCTTGAAACAGGCTTAGGTGTTGACGCAGCATTGTGAATATAGTGCACTGGTGAGCCTTGCTGGAGCTGCATCACACTTGCGATGCAACTCTAGCAATGTATTACTTTTTCGGCACTGATGTGTTACGCATGTATGCTGTTTTTATACCATGGTGCGCCACATTTTAAATGTGGCACACCATGGGTGACGGAGCAGTAGCATACTGTGGCGCACATTAAGTGGTGCATCTCTGGGGGTGAAGCAGTTAACATAAATCTTCCCCATAGGTTAAAAATCTGCGTTTAGTAGAGTGTTTGAGAGTGTTTGGCCTTTGTAATGTTATGTTTTTTCTGTTATTCTATGTAGATATGTAATATTGCAAGATTTTTGTCACGAAAAAGAAGCCATGAGTATTGGGTTTGTGAATGATTGCAAGATTCATAAAATTAAAAAGCAACAACCATGGCATTGTTTAATATAGTATTGTAAATACTTATCTTTAAGAATGATGAGAGATTAAAAAAAGGTTAACCTGATGTTTTAAAGTTATTCACAGGCTTCTTTAGAGGAAGTGTTCTATATGATTGTAGATTGGGTGTTTCACTTTTTTTATACCTAACAGAATGCATTCTGTATGCTGTAGCAGAAGGAGTACTACATACTTGAATATTCTTCAGTGCTTATTTTCATTTAGTAAGTGGTATTGAGACCGACACAGAACTTCAATGGATGGAAGGGGCTATTCTTGTGCTCCTGGAGGACTGCGAGGCCGCTGCAGCAGTGGGAGTGAGGCCTCTCAGAGGGGAGCAGCGCAGCTCCTTTTGATGCCCACAATTGCAGATAACAGGGTAGGGATGTCCTTGGAATTTATGGATGGTTAGTCACTCTAGAGTGTGCGCGGCGCCCCTGGCACCTCATTACGGCACACAGGGGAGCCGCGTTGCACAGTTTGAGAATCAGAGACTTAGGAGATAAACCTTCTTAATAGCAAGGACTCCAAGCGATAAAAGTTGCCGGTGCTCGGCGTTAAAAATATCGCCGCTACCGGTGGTATTTTCCACGGTGTTAGTGCTTCAACATCAATGGGAACACATATGTGATAGTAAATCCTCTAACACCCTCAGTATTTCACATTATCGCGTGAAAACAAAAGTTGTTTTCACACAGTAATGTGTGCCTTGTAAATAGGGGACGGGGTGGATTTCGTTTTATTTACTACACTGTTATGTTAACGATGTCGAATGTTTGATGAGAGGAGGCTTTAACAGTTTTACGATAAACTTTTTCTCGCAAAGCCTCTTTTTGTGATAGGGTGTTTTTCCCTCCAACCACATTTTGAATGTGCCCTGACCTACGCCCACTTTGCATGTTACTTTCTTAGTATACGTAACATATGCAAAGTGGTCTTACGGCAGGCGATGTAATGCCGTTTTCAAGAAGGTGCAGCAGAATATTTTTAGGGATAGGTAAAACATTAACGCCGCTTTTATCGGCAGAAAACTGCAGATATAGTGGCGATAACGGCGTTGATAATATGCTTTATGAATTGCAATCGAATCTAATGTTAGATGTAAAGACAAGTAACGTAGGTTTCGGTTGCAATTCATACATCATATTATGAAGGCTATTATCGTCGTTTTATCGGCAGTGTCCTGTGGATGTAATCGACGATAATGTATTACGTCTCCTTCATAATATTCCGAAGTATCTTCGCTTTTTTGCATAATTGTCCTGAGAAAAAGCGTCGATACTTCAGCTTCTGAATAGGGGCATATTACCAAGCAATAGCGATAATTATCGCTATTGCTTGGTTAGAGACAAAAATGTACCGCTGAGCTGCGGCGATTTTTAGCGCAAATAAAGCTTGGTATTACCAAGGTTTATCGCAAATGCGATAAAAATCGGCTGCAATGCATGAAAATAGCTGAAAAGTCAGTGATATTCATGCATTACCGAGCTAATGCTCTTAGCCATGTTATCCACCTCCCATTGGATAACATGGCTAAGGACTGCTCAGGGCAGGTGTTAGCTTTTGGAGATATTCGCGCTTAGCGCGAATATCTCCAAAAGATGGTAATAGGAGATAGCGATGTTAGCGATTGTTTCCAGTCGCTAACATCTTGGCACGCCCACTTTGCATATCATTAGTGATAAATATCACTGACATGCAAAGTGGGGCCCAAGATAGGCGCTATCTCCTACTAGCTGTCGCCAACTGGTGTTAGCGACAGCTTGGTAATAGGGAGATAATTTTATGTCCGCTTTCTTGGCTTTTAAAGCCAAAAAAGCGGAGATAAACCCCCTTCATAATATGCTCCTCGAGCTCTTTTTGGTAGAGTGAGTTAGTTCTGAAAAGAACTTTTTTTTTTTTATTTATTTTTTTAAAAACAAGTGTTATGTTGTTTTTGATTTTTTAAACTTGCACCGACATTTTCAACTGTGACACAGGATCAAAATGAAATGAAGAAATGTATCTTTTCTCGGAGCATTTATGGCTCTCAATTTTTAGTTTAATAAGATTGAGGCTCTGCTCTCCGTACAGAAGAATTTCTCCACAGTCGTTGCATTTCATGTGCACCTTCGCTAAATATGGTCTCAAGTCCATCTCTGCACTCGATGGAGATACAGGTCGTCGATCAGAAGATGTGCTGGCCACCTCTGATGGTAATAGCGTGGCCAGGGCTCTTGTCGATGCCTTTGCAAAATCCACAGGGTGCACTTGTTTGACATGCCGCACCATGGTATGTATGGAAAAGGAATATTTCTTTGTCAGATTTCCTCTTGAGAGAACCGACTTACATATCGTGCAGGTTACTTTTGGCGCATTCACTTTCTTTTGTTCTTCAGGATAAGTGAAAAATTGCCAGATAAAAGATTCCTTTTTTCTTTTTAAAGGTAGTCGCTCATTTCCTTCAGATTCGGAAGATGAATGCAGAACGGCAGCCATTTCAGCAAAGTCTTCCGAAAGATGTTGGACGTTGTTCTCTCTTGAGAGTAGAAAAGATAGTGAGGGAAGTGGGTGGAGTGCTCCGTTTAAATTGCATAATAGAAACTACTAAGAACCAAATGGAAGTGTTGTTTTCAAGTCACATGACTTCACATGCGCGTCTCAGGACGTGTACGCGGTGACAGTATCTAGTCACGTACGTTATTTTGAAGTAGCGGTCTAATTCAGCGAACTTTCAAAACGTGAAAAGGAGTAAATCGAAACACATCCGGATTTTGTATATCTTCTGAGCTCGATTCAAGCATACAATTGTTAAACTATAAAACCTTTTATATTTTAAAAAAAAATACCAAGGTGTGTACATCCGGTCACGCACGAAAGTTTAAAAAGACATTCGGCTCCATTTAATGAAAAGTTTCATAACAATAAAAAAGAAGCCTAGGTTCAGTTTCTTTGACGTACTATAAATTCTTTCAAGGGTCTATGAAGAAATTCAATAAGTTCGAATTGCAAAGTTTTCACGAAATATATAGGGGGTGCGCGCACTCGGTCGTGCACGAAAGCCTAAAAATGCGATGTCCATTTTATTGACAACTGGTGTCGAGAGTGCTCGCACCGGGTCACGCACGAAAGTTTAGAAAGGCTATTTTTATTTACGGACAAATTTCAATACGTTCAAAATAAGGCAAGGTACAGACTTTCAAATTCAGTACCGCTTTACAAGGAGTCTCTATGCAACCTGAACAGTCAAGAAAATGGCTTGTTTCCGAAAAACATATTCCCAGAACTTTATTGACAAAAGTATAGGTTGCATTCACGATATAGTTCGGAATTAGCATTTTAAAAACCTATGAAATTCACTGAAAAAATCATAGGTTTTACACACGTTATAGTTAGGAAGTAGCATTTAAAAAACCTATGAAATTCACTGAAAAAACCATAGGTTTTACACACGTTATAGTTAGGAAGTAGCATTTACAAAACCTATGAAATTCACTAAAAAAACCATAGGGTTTACACACGTTATAGTTAGGAAGTAGCATTTACAAAACCTATGAAATTCACTGAAAAAACCATAGGTTTGACATGTGTTATAGTTAGCTGGACATTTCACTCATATAAAACCAATGAAATTCCCCCGTTATAGTTACTTCAGCTAACTATAACTTGCGCGCCCGCAATGCACTGCTGATGATGTCATATATTACATCACTCATCACATGGTCAGTGACATCACTCTTGACATCACTGATAACATCTAATATGCCACATATGTTGTCTCCAATATATAGGAATAGTATGTCACTGATTCAGGCATGTATGCAATATGTAAAAACTCTTAATGTACCATATTAACACTTAGACACTAAGACACTCTTGGTAATAATAAAGAAACAATAACCTATATAGATATAATGTTTCAATGATATAGCTACTCATCAACACATTCAGCCACTAAAATAGAAACTGATAGACAGATATGTATATATTTAAATATTACTCAGTAACCCATGTACACATTAAGATATATTTAATCAGTCAGTTATAGAATCTATTTTTCACCCAAAAAAGAACCGGTTATACATTTATATACTACATTTTTGTTCAACCAACTTTCAGATCTACATATATATAATATATGTAATTTTCAAAACTAACCCATTTAATAGATGATGTCATGAGTGATGTGATGTGTGACATCATCAGCAGTGCATTGCGGGCGCGCGAGGTATAGTTAGCTGAAGTAACTATAACGGGTGAATTTCATTGGTTTTATATGAGTGAAATGTCCAGCTAACTATAACATATGTCAAACCTATGGTTTTTTCAGTGAATTTCATAGGTTTTGTAAATGCTACTTCCTAACTATAACGTGTGTAAAACCTATGGTTTTTTTATTGAATATATATATATATATATATATGTTTTTTTAGTGAATATATATATATATATATATATATATATATATATATATATATATATATTACCTACTGGCGGTCGCCAGTAGGTATATATAGTTAGGATTTTTTCCCTAAGGGATTTCTGAAAATTCTATGCCTAATAACTTTGGCGTTTGTGGACGGAATTGGCTGAAATTTTCAGGAAAATGGCACATTTTGTTTCTGAGCAGCCCTTGAAAATTAGGGGGGGTTTTGTGGAGGGGGGCCGAGAAAAAAGGGGGGTCCCAAAACGCGTTTTTTCCATGTTAATTTCCATAGGGCGGTTGGACTCACTTTTAGCCCGAACGGCTGAATGGATTTGCACGAAACTTGGCAAAATTGTAGGGACTGTTAGCCCGATGTGCCTTTGCTAGGTCTCAATATATGTGCTTCAGTGGATTTTGAGAAATTAACGTTTAAATCAAGATATATATCTGTAACAGCGCTCCGGGCAGCGATCCGGTTAGCGAACCTTTCGCGTATCGGAACTTTGCGATGCGAAGCTGATTGGCCCTCCGGTGTCTGTCAACATTCTAAACAGTCCGGAGCGGCCGCCATCTTGTCTCTCGGTAGGATCGAGAGACAAGAGGAGGCCAAAACAAAGGGGGAAATTACCATAAGGGGGCATAGTAGATCCTCGTTGACCCCCTAGGTTTTATGTGGAGGTTTTAAAAGGGCCTAGGAGGGTCCCAAAAAAAAAAAAATTTTTTTTTTTGCGTGGTAAGCGCCAAGTTCGCGAACCGGAAAGCGTTCTGGGCAGCGAACTTTAAGGATAAAAGAATGATAGACTTTTCTAATACTGTATGTTAATTATTTGTTGTTTTTGTTCGTTTTTTTTGTTTTCTTTTTTTTAAAGTTTTTTTTTATTTTGATTGTTTTTCATAATTTATTAAACTTTCTAACATTTCAGTGTCTGAAATGTCATTATTTTCTTGAAATATTCTTTGCAATCTGTGAGGTTGTAAAATGTCCTCATTTGCAAGGAGGGCATCTACTGCTTGGACACATTGCAGCAGTTCATTATCCAAGCTTTCATCCATAAATTCCATGTCAATTTGTTCAATCAATTCCTGGCTGCTCTCTTGCAGGTCCATCTCAAAAGAAACTTGCTGCTCGCCTTCCATTTTGCCTGAAATTTGGATTAAAAAAATATATATTAGTAGAGATAGGGCAATGTTGGGATTAATTTTAGATAGTCAGTTTTTATCAGTGAATTTATCTTTTGGCAGTGTATAGTATCAGAGTGGAAATAGGACTATAAAAAAGTGTATGTGATGTAACCAAGACAAGCCTAACTCCATTCATAACTATAACAGAGAAGTCTATCTAAATACATTACTACTACAGAGGGATAGTGTATATCTAGCAGAAAAAGTCTACTATATTAAGTTATAGTGCACAATATATTTCATTTTTAGAAATTATAACTTACCTTCACAAAGAAGTTGAAGTTTTTGGAAGCTATTGAAATGTGAGGTACAACAAGAAGTAGTAGTCAAAATGGCTGTGTTTCCTTCTCTTCCTTTATATATATACAGGTATATAACCAATCAAATGTCAGGTAATAAAAGTAGAAAATGAAAGTAACATTTTCATTGGTTGTCAATTCCAACACTTCAGATGTGTTTAGTGAAGTAATTTACCTCACGGTACTTAGAGAGGTCTACAGGCTTAATGGCTAAATGGAATTTCAATCAAATTTGTGAAAATGAAAGGGATTGTTATGTAGTATGAGCTAATCTATATTTGGTGAGAGTGTCTCTAGTCGTTTTTCTGTAAATTACTTTCCCACCTTTTTTTTAGGACCGCTTTCCGGGAAGCGGCCCGGTTCGCGAACCTTAAGCGTCACGGGAGTCCACCATTTTGTGTTTCGGTCGCATTAAGATACAAGATGGAGGGCAAATAATGTTTAGAATGGGTAGAAGGGGTCATGGTAGACTTATCTTGACCCTCTAGGTTTTCTGAGGGTGGCTGAGGAGGCTTATATGTGCGGAAAAAAACATTTTTTTTAAAAATTCCGCGAGGTTAGCTTTCGGTTCGCGAACCGGGTAGCGCCCCGGGGAGCGAATTTTGTGGAAAATTAATGAAAAAAGTTAGAAAAAAATAATAATTGTGAGTGATCAGATGAAGGGTAGCTCTGAGAAGAGCTTTTGGGTTTATGGTACATTTAGGTACTTATAAGTAGGTACCAATGCACAGTCTTAAATTCAGAATGAAAATTCTGTTGCCCTCATCTGAGAAGTGAACTCCATCTCCTCTGTAGATATCTTGCATGTAGTAACGCAAGTTATTGTTGTACAGAGAGCCCATTCCATGGTCTCTCATGAAAGCTGAAACAGATTTGTTTACATGCTTCCTTGCTTTCTCAATTTGTGGACAAAATTGGTTGGACCACCTCCATTTCTGTCTTTGGCATATATTGGAATATACCAAGGCAGTTTGAGGAAAAAGTGCCATTAATTGCTCAAAGGTGTCCTTTAAAAGCATTTCCAGACCTACCCCTGTCAAAGTGCCCAAATCATTACCTCCACAGTGCACTATTAACAGGTCAGGTTTTGGCAAATGCATAAAGGTTTTCACCAATGGTATCAATTGGTGACATTTTAATCCTCTTTGGCCCAACCACTTAATTTCCACATCTTGTAAATTGAGGTTAGGTAAATTTCTGTTCTCAGCATACCTTTGAGCCCAGTGGATGTAACTATGTCCAACAATCCAGACCTTAAACATGGTGGGAGAAGGTTGTTCTGCAGTCAGATGAAGTGTGGTAATGAAAGGGCAGTTGAAACAGTAGGAGTTTCTAAAGAAAAAAAACTGTGGATTTCCAATGCTAATGATTCATTAGCAGTGATTGGTGCATTTCCATTTCTGAAAACAGAAAGTTAGGGTGCATGGATGTGTTCTTTGAAACATGTAATTTGAATGGTCAAGGAAGAAACATTTAATGAAAGATTGCACTGGATACGCAGGTGCACTGAGAGTTCAGAGTTCAATTGAAACATTGTTGTGTGAATTTGCAAACATGAGAGGTCTTCCAGGAGGTGGTTGCTATGGAAACAAGGCAGAGAGGGCAGAGGGGGGAAGGGTTTTGATTTGAAAAAAGTGAGGGAAGAGGTATGATTGGCTAATATGAGAGATATGTGAAATGAATATCTGTATTTCTGTGCTTTCAATAGCTGCAGCCTTTGGAGTGCATCCTTTTTCTTCTGCTGAAGACAATTTGGTGTATTTCTGAGACTGTTTTCAAAACTCAAAAAATATTTGCTAAGGTGAGAAAAGATTTATTTAATTTAGATAGAGAATAGTATGATTTAAGGAGAAAATGATGAAGAAAGCTGTGTTTTTAAAATGTGGTTTTGTCTCTAGTGATATACTAATAGAATTAGTTTCATAGAGAAATTGTAATTGCATATTTGGTGTAGCATTCTGGCATGCAGTAACACAAGTTATTGTGGTACATGGAGCCCATTCTATGGTCTGTTATGTAAGCTGAAACAGATATGTTGTTTTTAAAAACGATTTAAGAAATCAATTACATTTCTGGATATGTACTGCTAGAGCTTCATAGGTTGTTTTGAGCCATATTTATAAGGCATTTGAGTGTCTAAGATGTTATGTTTTCCTTTTAAAATGTAAAGTGTTCCTCATGGGGCAAGTGTCTTGTAAATACGCTCCCACTTGTGCTTTGCAAATTTAGATTTTGATTATGGGAGTTACATAGCCATGTTAATAATGTCCAAACAATGGTGATAGGGCATTCAAGAAAACGTTTTTCTGTGTCTCTAGGACATTTTCAGTCCTTTCCTCTTGAATGCAGGTATACAATTGATTTATATGCTGTGTTTAAAAACGAATTTTCAAATCAATTACATTTCTTGATATGTACTGTTAGAGCTTCATAGGTTGTTTGGGGTCATATTTAGAAGGCATTTTAGTGTCTTTGATGTTATGTTTCCCTTTTTAAATGGAAAGCGTTCCTCATGGGGCCCTGAGCAGTTCTTAGCCATGTTATTTAATAGGAAGTGGATAACATGGCTAAGAGCATTTGCTGGAAAATGCATGAATATCGCTGACTTTTCTGCGATATTCATGCATTGCGGCCGTTTTTTTTCGCATTTGCGAGCAGTTCTTAGCCATGTTATCCAATGGGAGGTGGATAACATGGCTAAGAGCATTTGCTGGATAATGCATGAATATCGTTGACTTTTCAGCGATATTCATGCATTGCGGCCGTTTTTAATCGCATTTGTGATAAACAATTACATTTCTTGATATGTACTTTTAGAGCTTCATAGGTTGTTTGGGGTCATATTTAGAAGGCATTTTAGTGTCTTTGATGTTATGTTTACCTTTTTAAATGGAAAGCGTTCCTCTTGGGGCAAGTGTCTTGTAAATACGCTCCCACTTGCGCTTGGCAAATTTAGATTTTGATTATGGGAGTTACCTAGCCATGTTAATAGTGTCCAAAAAATGGTGCTAGGGCATTCCAGAAAACACTTTCATGTGTCTCAAGGACATTTTTAGTCATTTCTTCATGAATGCAGGTATACAATTGATTTATATGCTGTGTTTAAAAACGAATTTTGAAATCAATTAAATTTCAGGATATGTACTGTTAGAGCTTCATAGGTTGTTTGGGGTCATATTTAGAAGGCATTTTAGTGTCTTTGATGTTATTTTTCCCTTTTTAAATGGAAAGCGTTCCTCATGGGGCCCTGAGCAGTTCTTAGCCATGTTATTTAATAGGAAGTGGATAACATGGCTAAGAGCATTTGCTGGAAAATGCATGAATATCGCTGACTTTTCTGCGATATTCATGCATTGCGGCCGTTTTTTTTCGCATTTGCGAGCAGTTCTTAGCCATGTTATCCAATGGGAGGTGGATAACATGGCTAAGAGCATTTGCTGGATAATGCATGAATATCGTTGACTTTTCAGCGATATTCATGCATTGCGGCCGTTTTTAATCGCATTTGTGATAAACAATTACATTTCTTGATATGTACTTTTAGAGCTTCATAGGTTGTTTGGGGTCATATTTAGAAGGCATTTTAGTGTCTTTGATGTTATGTTTACCTTTTTAAATGGAAAGCGTTCCTCTTGGGGCAAGTGTCTTGTAAATACGCTCCCACTTGCGCTTGGCAAATTTAGATTTTGATTATGGGAGTTACCTAGCCATGTTAATAGTGTCCAAAAAATGGTGCTAGGGCATTCCAGAAAACACTTTCATGTGTCTCAAGGACATTTTTAGTCATTTCTTCATGAATACAGGTATACAATTGATTTATATGCTGTGTTTAAAAACGAATTTTGAAATCAATTAAATTTCAGGATATGTACTGTTAGAGCTTCATAGGTTGTTTGGGGTCATATTTAGAAGGCATTTTAGTGTCTTTGATGTTATTTTTCCCTTTTTAAATGGAAAGCGTTCCTCATGGGGCCCTGAGCAGTTCTTAGCCATGTTATTTAATAGGAAGTGGATAACATGGCTAAGAGCATTTGCTGGAAAATGCATGAATATCGCTGACTTTTCTGCGATATTCATGCATTGCGGCCGTTTTTTTCCCATTTGCAAGCACTTCTTAGCCATGTTATCCAATGGGAGGTGGATAACATGGCTAAGAGCATTTGCTTCAAAGGTTGTTTGGGGTCATACACCATTTTTGGGAAATTATTAACATGCCTATGTAACTCCCATAATCAAAATCTATAATTTGCCAACCGCAGGTGGGAGCGTATTTACAATAAATTTGCACCATGAAGAACGTAAAATAGCATAATAGACACTCAAATGCCTTATAAATATGACCCAAAACATCTTATGAAGCACTAGTAGTGCATATTTCCAGAAATGTATTGGTTTTCATTTAATGATTTACTTCATTGGTAGGCCTTCACATGTTTTTTTACCTTGGTTTTTTTCAGTGAAAATCTTATCTGCAACCATGTGTTGGCCTCACCTCAAATAAACAAAACAGGTGATGGACTGAATGTGGATCAATGACACACATTCACCCCAGTCTAAAGATCTGGGCCTAAACAAATCTTTAGATAGGCTACATCTTATCGTCATCCTGAATTAATCATTTAAAATATTAGGGAGTGATTTCTGATTGTTGTATGCCTGTTTTGTACCATTGAGTGTCATTTTTGTGATGCAGTGCTGGTGGAAAACATTTGCTATGTTAAATAATTAGTACGGCATTAAGTTTTAGATGACTGTTATTTATTTACTGTTTGGTAATAGTGGTTAATAACATTTTATATTATATTTTTCCACAGATTCAACTGCAGATTCTTTCATAGTTTGGAAAATGCCTACAAAAAGTAGAATAAGAAAGGCTAGAAAACGTCAAAGACAGCAGGATGATGTTTTATTGCAGCAGTCCTCTTCCCCAAATACTTGTCAAAACAGCAACAAAGGTCCGGGTAAGAGCACGAAATCATTCTTAAGAAATATTTGTAGTAAAAAAACTTTTGCTCAAAAAAATGTTTCAGTCCACAAAAAGAAAAGTAATTTAAATGGAAAGGAGAGACCCATCACAAATGTTACTGGTAGAGGAAGAGATAACTCTGTGCATGATAGTAGAAGGAAACAACAGTTTAGGGACATTCGAAATCGAATGTTCCGTAATAGGATATTAGTTAATTTATTGAAAAATATTAAAAAGAAAGGCCAACAGAAAGCGGCATTTTATAAGAAGAAGAAAAATGTAGAGAAAATTATTGATCATGCTTTTGAAATTAAGCGAAAGTTGTTTATTTTGGTAATCAATAGAATTAGGAAACTAAGCAAGGTAATTTCTGATTTCAAAACAAAAAGTAGATGGAAGAGAGTAGTAAATCGTACTAACTTTTGTGAAGTTTTTTCCGGAGAATGGATGCATAGTTCAAGTTGTGAGGCATTTTTTAATGAGGAGAGTTATTTTCAGGATAATGATTTGGTGTTTGCAGTTGACACCAGTGGTCGAGCTTATGAAGTGAAGGATGGTTGTCCAGTTGAAAAAGAACAACTTGTGACAACAGAGACAGAAGAGGCGCTAAGTGATGAGGTTTTAGGAAGACGTCCTAAGGGTCCTCTGTACATTTGGAAGTGTAGTTCTATTTGCAGTGTGCGACAGGTTTCCATCAATTTGCTTTGTGATTTTATACGGACATTTAATAAGAAAAGTTTGAAGCAGAAAATGAAGTTGTTGCAAGATTTAGATCCTTGCAGAGTGAGACAAATGACAGGTTTGCGTGGTCATTCACTGGCTTGTCTTTCCAGGAGAGTATGCCAGAGTGTTTTTCATCATTTCAGGATGCTAGCAGTGCATCATAATAAAGTGAGAAAATTAGTGAGAATGTTGTATTATGCTAAGAGTCCAGCAATTATACTTAAACAATTATGTGCTGCTCTTTTGCATGGTTCTGAAATAGATGTGAAGAATATTTGTGAATAAATTGAGTTTTGTTACTTTGGTAGTAAAGATGAGAATGTTCAAATTGACCCTGAAGTAGAGGGTAATGTGGAAGATAATGTACAGGTTTCCAGTACAGATAATTTTCAGAAGGAAATTGCCACGTTTCAGATGAAATCAAGTGAGAGGCCTAATTTCACTTGTGTATGTTGTCGACGCACTTATTATAAGAATCAGACTAAGGTAGTGGATTTATATGCAAAAAGTGAAAGGGAAAATAATAGTGAATGGAAGAATTTTGCCACATACTTGATGGTAGAAAATTATTTTGATTTGGGATCGGATCAACGTGTGTGTACTTATTGTTGTAATAAATTAACCCAAAACCAGATGCCTGCTAGGGCAGTTCATAATAATCTGGAATTGGTTGAGATTCCTTCTGAATTGAAGGATTTAAATACTTATGAATCTATTTTGATTCAAAGTATCCATCCCTTTCAGGCTATTGTAAGAATGGAGCCAAAGACAGGGAAGTTGCCTCCAGCAGATTTACAGAGAGGATTAAAGGGAAGAGTTGTTTATTTGCCTCTAGATTTGAACAAAAACATTAACACAATTGGAATAGAAAAAGTGGAAGAGGAACCTCTGGTTATCTTGGTTAATGGGGTTCCGACAAAGAATAAGAAAATATGGCAAGATTTAGTGGATGTTAGGAAAGTCAAAAAGGCAACAGTGTATTTGAAGAAAAATAATAAGTACTATAAGAATGTATATGTTGCAGAAGAGGAAGAAAGTGATGAAGAGGATAGCGATTTGTGTGCTGGCCAAATTGAGAAAGTAGAGGCCTCTAAAAGTGAAGAAATATATGAACATTATAGTGTTCATCCTTTGCATTCCAAGGAAGTCATGGGGAATGCTATTGAGTTGTTTCAAATGAAACAAGCCAAAGGGAGTCCCATTAGTGTTTGGGAGGAAAGTTTGGAAGCTCGGTGTTTCCCACAGCTATTTCCCACAGGTCAAGGAGGAAGATATGATGAGCGACCTCATCAAATTCCTGCGTCTGAATACCGGACTTTACGATTGTATGCAGAAGATCCTAGGTTTCGGCAATGCATTCCCTATTTGTTTCATCTCCTGTTTGAAAGCGATCTGTCTGGACTGTCATATGCAGTGAACCACATCTTAAAAAGTGGTATACAGATGCGAAACATCTCGGCAAGTGACTTTATGCATAAAGTCAATGTCCAAGACAGTATTTTGGATTCTCACTTAATTAATCTCATGGCGTGTCAGCGTGGTACTAATGAGTACTGGTACCGTCGTCATGGTGATTTAAAATGTATGCTGAGGAACTTAGGAACTCCAACATGGTTCCTCACTCTGAGCTGTGCCGAGTATGGCTGGGAAGACTTACTTGAATTTCTACGAGAGGCAAATGGAAATATTGAAAACATTGAATTCAAGACACCTGGAGAACTGTGTTCTTTGGATCCAGTGAATGTATGCAGGTACTTCAATCATAGATTTGAAGCTATGATGTCTTTCATCACAAATAAAAAGAATCCACCTCTTGGAGAGGTGTTGGATTTCTTCTGGAGAAAGGAGTACCAAGCAAGAGGTGCTCCTCATATACATATGTTGTTGTGGATCAAGGATGCACCTAAATTTGGAACAGATCCGGATGACTTAGTGATGAATTTCATCGAACAATATTCTACGTGTGCTGTTCCAAACGCAACGGAGAAGAAAAGTCTAAGAGAACAAGTTCTACGTTTCCAAAGCCATCGTTGTGGAAAGTACTGTCGTCGTAAATTCAGAAACAAGGAGAAGTTCTACACCAAATGTCGTTTCAACTTTCCACGACCGGTGATTTCTAAAGGAAGAGTGAACAGTTTGATGTCTTCGCTGCGACATAATGTGACGAGGAAATCACCCAAGAATACATACAATTTGAAAAGGAACGAAGAGTCCAAGTACATCAATGACTACAACCCAGTGATTTTGTCCATGTGGAATGCTAACATGGATATACAGTTTGTGGCTGACAACTGTATGGCTGTGGCTCGGTATGTGACATCTTACATCACCAAAAAAGAAAAGACCGAACTGAAGGATATGTGGGAGGACATTTCCCATGAAAAGAGCCTCAGCAAGAAGTTGTACAGTTTCAGTCTGAAGATGTTGTCGCATCGAGAAATCGGAGCTTACGAATGTTCTGATCGATTGTCTTCAGCAAGTCTCTATGCCAAATCCAGGAGTCTCGTTTGGGCGAGTCTTGGTCTTGCTGCAACGCGAAATCGAGTTCTAAAACCTGTCCGGTAAATTGAGTATTTGGCAGAAAAGGAACCAAACAGTACCGACATTTTGAAGACCAACATGTTGGATACATATTATCCAAATCGAAGCAGTCACCTTGAGAATGTTTGTCTATATGAGGTTCTCCAAAATTATATATTCAAGAGGAACATCAAAGAAGATATTGAGAAAGGAGTGTATGCTGTAATTGGAAGTGAGGGATGCCTGGTCAAGCAAAGAAAATGCCAATTAGTAAACCATCGAAAATTGAGTGGTGAATCTCCAGAAAAAAAGGAGTTTTTTTATTTAGCACTTTTGCAACTTTTCAAGCCTTGGCGTGCAGAAGAGGAACTGCTTGGAGATTTCCTCTGTTACGAAGACTCTTTCAATGCAGCCAAGGAGTCCATAGAATGTCCTGCTTTTTCTAAATATCAAGAAATGCTAACTTTGGAAATTGAGCAGGAAGCAACGATTGCAGCCGAGATTGCCAGAGACAGTTCTCAGGACAGTCAGAGTTCTGTTTCATTGAGTCAAGATCCACTTGGAGGACCTATTATCGAAAATGAAGCTGCCACTGCTATGAATGAAGTAGAAAGAGCCATGGCACATGCTCAGGAGGATTCAGTTAACTTAGAAGACTTGGAAAAACAACTCAACGTTGAGCAGAGGAAAATATATGATGAAGTTACCAAGGAAATTGAGCACGGATTAAATCATGAGAAGAACAAGTGCTCATGTACATCGTTGAAGCCTGTCCGACTGTACGTGAGTGGAGAAGCGGGAACTGGAAAAAGTTTCCTCATTAAAGCAATCTCTTGTTATTTGCAGGAAAGGAGTGAGTCATCGCTGTCTTGTGTTGTCACCGCTCCTACTGGACTGGCAGCACATAACATTAAAGGTATTACTTTGCATCGTCTACTGATGCTGCCGGTGGAGCATGACAACAAATTACAATACAACAAGTTATCTGGAGATGCTTGCTGTGAAGTTTCAAGAGTCTTGAGGAAAATGAAACTACTTATCATTGACGAAGTAAGCATGGTTTCCAATGTCATGCTTGCCTTTGTGCATTTGAGAATGCAAGAAGTACTTAAAACTGAATATGATGTGTTATTTGGTGGGAAACACATCATTGTTTTCGGAGATCTTCTGCAGCTGACACCAGTAAAAGGTCAACCTGTGTTCAAAATACTCACGCATGAAGATACCAGGAAGTGCCTAGGGAGCATTGGCAACGTCAATATATGGTTAAACTTCAATTATGCAGAACTGCATCAAAATATGCGTCAGGCAAAGGATGAAGATTACAAGAATATTCTACAAGATATTAGAATTGGAAAAGTGACTGAGCATGGGAAAGAAGCTTTAAATGCACGATTACTGTCAAATTTATATCCCAAACAAGAGATTGTGCCTGAGAATATTTTTCAGAAAATTACTGAGAAGAAATCCGGGATATGTCTCATGCCAACTCTTGCAGAATGTGCCATCTTCAACAACAAAATGTTGAATTTAGAAAAGCAAGAGATTGTGAAACTTGAAGCTATCGACAAATTAGAGCATATGGGATCAACAATTATTTTGTCAGACAATTTGAAATCAAAATTGGATTCATTAGAGAAGACTATATCTAAAACAGCGGGTTTTGAAAAGACTTTGAATGTGTGTTTAAATTGCCGAATCATTTTGAGAAGGAATTTACATGTAGAAAGAGGTCTGGTAAATGGATCAATGGGTAATGTTGTTGATTTTGAGAAATACAGAAATAGAGATGGAATAGAATTTTTAAGAATTAAATTTGATGGCATTGAGGAAGTACAGCAAATTGGTCGTTGTTCTGCTAGGTTTTTGCTTGTTAAAGACTTATATGTTCGCCGTAAACAGTTTCCTGTTTGCTTGGCATATGCGGTGACAATCCATAAATCGCAAGGTTTAAGTGTAGACTGTGCATTGGTGAATATTGGCAGTTCTGTGTTCAAGGAGGGTATGGCATATGTGGCATTGTCACGAGTTAGAACTTTATCGGGATTGTACTTAATTGACTGTGATGTCACAAATATTTGTGCGGATCTAGATTGTGTTAAGGAATACAATAGGTTAAGAAGAGAGTATGCGCCACATTTGCCTCAATATCCTTTGTTTGAGAAACGTGTGGTAGGCCGGAAACGTAGAAATAGCAGTAATAGTAGGGAGGTTGTTGCAAAAAGACTAAAAGTCAATGAACCGAAAATTGTTAGCAGAAAGAAAGTGGATTCTGTTGAAGATGTTGTCGGTTTTCAATTTGAAAACAGTTCTGGTGTCAACTGCTATGCAAATGTAGTGGTTAATGTTCTCTTTTCACTAGAGAGTTTAAAAGAACAGATTCTGTTGAATTCAGAACAAATTTTATGCTGTTTGTTGAATTCTGTTTTCGAGAAATGTAGCACTGATCGAACAAAAGTAGAAAGTGTGTCTGAAGTTCGTTATCTGTTAGATGAATGTTCAGGTCAAACAGACTTCTCTGAAAATAATCAGCAAGATTGTCAGGAGTTTTTAATGTATATGCTTGATATATTGCAAGATGAGGGTGTAGATGTAGATCAACTGTTTGGGCTTTCTTATCAATGGCAGCATGACTGCGAGAATTGTAGGGTATCAAGTACTACTAGTGTAGACTCAGAAAGATTTATATATTTAACTTTGCCAGACAGTAAATCAGTCTCCTTTAATAAGCTAGTAAATGCAGCGGATCACAACATGGAGTGTAGCCAATGTAAATCTGAAATGATGTCAACATTACTTATACGTAGATATGGACAGTATGTCATTTTAATGATGCAACGATGTAGGCCTGATGGATCAAAATTGTCAACTTTAATAAAAAATGTTGTGGCTTCTCAGCTTTCAATATCAGGAAGGACTTTTGTAACTGTAGCAATTATCTATCACGATGGTCCTTCAACAACTTCAGGACATTATACAGCTTATTTAAAGTCTCGAAACGGCTGGTCATTCTGCAATGATTCCGTTGTAACTTTCAAAAAAAAATTGCCGTTTGACCTTAAAAATTCTTACCTGGTGTTTTTAAAACCAAAATTTTAAAGAAAGAATCTTGGGATTTCCTGTGAAGAATTGGAAAAGGTTCATCAAGTTGAGGGAATGTAAGTCTGCAATGCTGTCTAGATTATTGGTCCAAAACTTTTAATTATAATGTTATTTTGTAAAATCCGACTATATAAACCTGATGCAAGTAAGTCTGCTTCATAGTAAGCAGTATCAGTGTCATAGGAAAAGGAGAACATGAGTGACAAAGAAGGGTAAGATATTAGTAGTCCAGGATTGTGAAAATTATCTTAAATGTTTTCTTTTAGAAAGTTGCGAAAATAGAAAATGACGGGATTTGATTGGAAGAATTACAAGACTTGTGAATAGCTGCAACATGATTTGGCCAAGTGGAAACATGTGGTAGAATGTGAGAAGTCTTTTCTTGTATGTAACATATTTTTCGAATCGTTGGAGGTTTTCTTTCAGAAAGTGGCGGGCTGACAATATTTATAGCACAACACAGTGGACGCTGTTCATAGGACATCCTTCGACGTCATTGAAAGTAAGTTAATTTTAAGGAGTTTTGAATTCAGATTTCTTATGTTGAATGGGTTTTTTAAACACAATCATTTTGATTGTGTTTTTTTTTCCCCGCTGTTACATGATGAATACCTTCAAGTCACTGATTTAAGTGAAATTTGATACATTCTGAGAACAGCAAAAATAAACCATTTAATATGTATAATTAATGTTCTGCTTTTTGTACTTATGATATACATTTAGAAATGTGAGGTAGATATGGAGAAACTGAGTCTTCTGTAAGTGTCAATTTTAATGCTTACAGTGCTGTACTCCTGGGTACTGTTTTTTTTAAAAAAAAAAAATGAATAGGCCTCACCTCAAAGAAAGGTCTTGAAAGCACACATCTTATTTGCATCCTGAAACAATCATTTAAAATGTTAGACACAATTTTATGATGGCTTTACATCTTTTTTGCGCTGCTATTGCATCACTATTGTGAGACATTAGCAGTGCAAAAAAAGCACCATGTTCCAAAATAGGCCTCAGTTCATCAACATCAAGATACAGTTTCTTTAAAATATATATCTTTAGGATTGTGTAGGGGACGTAGAGAAGCAGAGACTTCTGTAAATGTCAAAGTTGTTGAAAAACTGTTTGTTCTTGAACCTTTTCCCTTGTCTTTTCTAATTTTTAAATACATGTTTTAATATTTTTGGAAATGTTTGTTCTCTCTTTTACAGATTGAAAGTATGAAAAAATATTTTAAAAAGGTAACAAGAATTATAAGGTAAATGTTTTCTACTCTTTTTACCCGCAATGCACTGCTGATGATGTCACTGACACTATCTCTGATTTACTCTCTATAGCTGTCTTTCTTTTTACATTATTCTCTGTTTATTTCCCTTATACTAACTCTTCTTTTTTTAAAAAAAATATTTTTTTGGTTCGCTTCAAGTTCGCGAACCGGTCAGCGAACTTGAAGCGAACCAAAAGAAATAGAGCTTGCCAGAGTGATAAACATTCTAGCAATTTTATTTGAAAGGGGAGGTAGTTCTGAAAAGAACTTTTTTTTTTTGTTATTGTTGTTTTATTTATTTATTTTTTTTTCTGAACATTTTTTGATTTTTTTGTATTTTTAGAACAGTTTTATGTTTTTTTTGTGTTTTTTATGGAGGGGAAACAACAAAAAAACAGGAATTGAAAAGGGCTCAACAGGAGCAAAAAAAAAATTACTGCTTGGCTGCATTAGGGCACTTATGGTTTTCGAACACCATATTGATCAGGTTCACACTCATGTTCCCATACGAGAGCATTGCACCACAATATATACAGGTAAACTTCATATGTTTAAAGTTTGGTTGAATGTTTGGCACAGTTTCCTGTGCCTCTCTTCCTGTCAAAGACATTGTTGACGTAGATCTGGCCACAGGAGTTGTCGGGGGATTATCTTGTAGGTCCCTTAACTCAGCCCGGCTGTAGTTTAAGGGATGCCACCTGGCCATATGGCGATGCATAGTATAGTTGCCCATACTATATTTTTTCTCTGTGCCTCTAGACAATCTGTATTTACAGATGAGGCAGGTGGCATATTTAGCATTCACCTTCTTCTGCCCTGGAGGGATGGAAAAAAACTGCCAGATGAAACTGGTTTTCCTCTTAGAAACACGGGGCAACTCCGGGATAAATTCTGGTTGATCTCTATCCTCTTCTTCTTCTTCCTCCTCTTCCTCCTCTTTGTTGGAGATAAATTGACTTGGAGGTCCTCTCTTCTTATGAGGAGGTGGAGGTGGTGGTGGGGGTGCACCAGCTGCAGCAAGTATAGAAGCCATTGCTGAACTCCAGGAAAATGGTCTTTCTCTCACCAAGATGAAAGTCAGAGTGAGGAAAGAAGGAGGGGTTTACATGATTTGGGAAAAGCAAAAGTTCTGAACCAATGAAAAGTGTTATTTTTAGGTCACATGACCTAGTCATACATCATTTGGAAACCAAAAGTGAAATGAACCAATGAAAACTTTGATAAACAAGTCACATGACCTGTTCCGCTTACGTTACGCGGTGCGCGCCGCGTCCCGGATCGCTTCCGGTTCGCGGTCCGGAGCACTTCCGGGAGCGCTAACGAGGCGCGTCATTAGACGCATTACGCGACAACGTGATACGTCGCGCTTCCGCGACGCGTCACAGTTCCGCTAACGTAACGTTGACCGGTTCGCGGACTAGGTCGCGGCATCAAGATGAGCTAACGGAAAGCTTCCCGGTTCGCGAACTGGAAGCGA
The DNA here is from genome assembly GCF_964263255.1 of Lissotriton vulgaris. NCBI lineage: Eukaryota > Metazoa > Chordata > Amphibia > Caudata > Salamandridae > Lissotriton > Lissotriton vulgaris. Next base: position 21,687 of record NW_028241352.1, on the reverse strand, counting down.
AGAAAAAAAATATTTAAAAAAAAATTATTAATAAACATCTAAAATATATTTTAAGATTTAAAGAAGAATACATTTTACAGTTACCGATGTTAGCTTTTAAAAAACCAATGAAATTCACAGAAAAAACCATAGGTTATAGACCATATATAGTTAGGAATTTGCATTTACAAAACCTTGAAAATTCACTGAAAAAACCATAGGTTATAGACCATATATAGTTAGGGATTTGCATTTACAAAACCTTATTTTACTCGCATAAAACCATTGAAATTCCATATATAGTTAGTTGCGCTAACTATATATCGCGCACCCGCAATCCACTGCTGATGATGTCACATATTACATCATTCATGACATGGTCAGTGACATCACTGATGACATCACTGATGACATCTCAAATGACACTTTGGGAAACCCACTGGAGGGTTAAAGAAATACGGAAAAAATTGCGGAACTTTTTCGAACCCATTGGAGGGTCTAAACATAAAGGGAACCACAAAGACCAGCCTGCACCGGGAGTAAACGGCGAAAAAGTAAAAGAAGCCCATTGGAGGGCATTAAAAGGCCAAAAAATGTCGGAGGTTCCCTTTCCGGAAAAGCGTCCGCTTCCGAAGCCTGTGATCAAGGAGATAGGCATCTCCGAAACGCGTTAGGCACAACGAACTGACCTGGAGGTGAAGTGCCGGCATGCCTAAATAAATGTCAAAGTTTGACCAAACTTCTGCTGAGTGGCGTCTTCATGCACGGATGGTCTAGGGGAATATGTCTGCCGGGGGGTCCGACCCGGGAAGATGCACCGCTCCTATGAAAGAGAAGGAGGCCGCGGGGGCACAGGACAGTCCATTGCCTCTGAATGCGGAGCAACAGTTTCAGTTGTTTAATAACCGGCACAAACATTTGGGAAACCCACTGGAGGGTTAAAGAAATACGGAAAAAATTGCGGAACTTTTTCGAACCCATTGGAGGGTCTAAACATAAAGGGAACCACAAAGACCAGCCTGCACCGGGAGTAAACGGCGAAAAAGTAAAAGAAGCCCATTGGAGGGCATTAAAAGGCCAAAAAATGTCGGAGGTTCCCTTTCCGGAAAAGCGTCCGCTTCCGAAGCCTGTGATCAAGGAGATAGGCATCTCCGAAACGCGTTAGGCACAACGAACTGACCTGGAGGTGAAGTGCCGGCATGCCTAAATAAATGTCAAAGTTTGACCAAACTTCTGCTGAGTGGCGTCTTCATGCACGGATGGTCTAGGGGAATATGTCTGCCGGGGGGTCCGACCCGGGAAGATGCACCGCTCCTATGAAAGAGAAGGAGGCCGCGGGGGCACAGGACAGTCCATTGCCTCTGAATGCGGAGCAACAGTTTCAGTTGTTTAATAACCGGCACAAACATTTGGGAAACCCACTGGAGGGTTAAAGAAATACGGAAAAAATTGCGGAACTTTTTCGAACCCATTGGAGGGTCTAAACATAAAGGGAACCACAAAGACCAGCCTGCACCGGGAGTAAACGGCGAAAAAGTAAAAGAAGCCCATTGGAGGGCATTAAAAGGCCAAAAAATGTCGGAGGTTCCCTTTCCGGAAAAGCGTCCGCTTCCGAAGCCTGTGATCAAGGAGATAGGCATCTCCGAAACGCGTTAGGCACAACGAACTGACCTGGAGGTGAAGTGCCGGCATGCCTAAATAAATGTCAAAGTTTGACCAAACTTCTGCTGAGTGGCGTCTTCATGCACGGATGGTCTAGGGGAATATGTCTGCCGGGGGGTCCGACCCGGGAAGATGCACCGCTCCTATGAAAGAGAAGGAGGCCGCGGGGGCACAGGACAGTCCATTGCCTCTGAATGCGGAGCAACAGTTTCAGTTGTTTAATAACCGGCACAAACATTTGGGAAACCCACTGGAGGGTTAAAGAAATACGGAAAAAATTGCGGAACTTTTTCGAACCCATTGGAGGGTCTAAACATAAAGGGAACCACAAAGACCAGCCTGCACCGGGAGTAAACGGCGAAAAAGTAAAAGAAGCCCATTGGAGGGCATTAAAAGGCCAAAAAATGTCGGAGGTTCCCTTTCCGGAAAAGCGTCCGCTTCCGAAGCCTGTGATCAAGGAGATAGGCATCTCCGAAACGCGTTAGGCACAACGAACTGACCTGGAGGTGAAGTGCCGGCATGCCTAAATAAATGTCAAAGTTTGACCAAACTTCTGCTGAGTGGCGTCTTCATGCACGGATGGTCTAGGGGAATATGTCTGCCGGGGGGTCCGACCCGGGAAGATGCACCGCTCCTATGAAAGAGAAGGAGGCCGCGGGGGCACAGGACAGTCCATTGCCTCTGAATGCGGAGCAACAGTTTCAGTTGTTTAATAACCGGCACAAACATTTGGGAAACCCACTGGAGGGTTAAAGAAATACGGAAAAAATTGCGGAACTTTTTCGAACCCATTGGAGGGTCTAAACATAAAGGGAACCACAAAGACCAGCCTGCACCGGGAGTAAACGGCGAAAAAGTAAAAGAAGCCCATTGGAGGGCATTAAAAGGCCAAAAAATGTCGGAGGTTCCCTTTCCGGAAAAGCGTCCGCTTCCGAAGCCTGTGATCAAGGAGATAGGCATCTCCGAAACGCGTTAGGCACAACGAACTGACCTGGAGGTGAAGTGCCGGCATGCCTAAATAAATGTCAAAGTTTGACCAAACTTCTGCTGAGTGGCGTCTTCATGCACGGATGGTCTAGGGGAATATGTCTGCCGGGGGGTCCGACCCGGGAAGATGCACCGCTCCTATGAAAGAGAAGGAGGCCGCGGGGGCACAGGACAGTCCATTGCCTCTGAATGCGGAGCAACAGTTTCAGTTGTTTAATAACCGGCACAAACATTTGGGAAACCCACTGGAGGGTTAAAGAAATACGGAAAAAATTGCGGAACTTTTTCGAACCCATTGGAGGGTCTAAACATAAAGGGAACCACAAAGACCAGCCTGCACCGGGAGTAAACGGCGAAAAAGTAAAAGAAGCCCATTGGAGGGCATTAAAAGGCCAAAAAATGTCGGAGGTTCCCTTTCCGGAAAAGCGTCCGCTTCCGAAGCCTGTGATCAAGGAGATAGGCATCTCCGAAACGCGTTAGGCACAACGAACTGACCTGGAGGTGAAGTGCCGGCATGCCTAAATAAATGTCAAAGTTTGACCAAACTTCTGCTGAGTGGCGTCTTCATGCACGGATGGTCTAGGGGAATATGTCTGCCGGGGGGTCCGACCCGGGAAGATGCACCGCTCCTATGAAAGAGAAGGAGGCCGCGGGGGCACAGGACAGTCCATTGCCTCTGAATGCGGAGCAACAGTTTCAGTTGTTTAATAACCGGCACAAACATTTGGGAAACCCACTGGAGGGTTAAAGAAATACGGAAAAAATTGCGGAACTTTTTCGAACCCATTGGAGGGTCTAAACATAAAGGGAACCACAAAGACCAGCCTGCACCGGGAGTAAACGGCGAAAAAGTAAAAGAAGCCCATTGGAGGGCATTAAAAGGCCAAAAAATGTCGGAGGTTCCCTTTCCGGAAAAGCGTCCGCTTCCGAAGCCTGTGATCAAGGAGATAGGCATCTCCGAAACGCGTTAGGCACAACGAACTGACCTGGAGGTGAAGTGCCGGCATGCCTAAATAAATGTCAAAGTTTGACCAAACTTCTGCTGAGTGGCGTCTTCATGCACGGATGGTCTAGGGGAATATGTCTGCCGGGGGGTCCGACCCGGGAAGATGCACCGCTCCTAGGAAAGAGAAGGAGGCCGCGGGGGCACAGGACAGTCCATTGCCTCTGAATGCGGAGCAACAGTTTCAGTTGTTTAATAACCGGCACAAACATTTGGGAAACCCACTGGAGGGTTAAAGAAATACGGAAAAAATTGCGGAACTTTTTCGAACCCATTGGAGGGTCTAAACATAAAGGGAACCACAAAGACCAGCCTGCACCGGGAGTAAACGGCGAAAAAGTAAAAGAAGCCCATTGGAGGGCATTAAAAGGCCAAAAAATGTCGGAGGTTCCCTTTCCGGAAAAGCGTCCGCTTCCGAAGCCTGTGATCAAGGAGATAGGCATCTCCGAAACGCGTTAGGCACAACGAACTGACCTGGAGGTGAAGTGCCGGCATGCCTAAATAAATGTCAAAGTTTGACCAAACTTCTGCTGAGTGGCGTCTTCATGCACGGATGGTCTAGGGGAATATGTCTGCCGGGGGGTCCGACCCGGGAAGATGCACCGCTCCTATGAAAGAGAAGGAGGCCGCGGGGGCACAGGACAGTCCATTGCCTCTGAATGCGGAGCAACAGTTTCAGTTGTTTAATAACCGGCACAAACATTTGGGAAACCCACTGGAGGGTTAAAGAAATACGGAAAAAATTGCGGAACTTTTTCGAACCCATTGGAGGGTCTAAACATAAAGGGAACCACAAAGACCAGCCTGCACCGGGAGTAAACGGCGAAAAAGTAAAAGAAGCCCATTGGAGGGCATTAAAAGGCCAAAAAATGTCGGAGGTTCCCTTTCCGGAAAAGCGTCCGCTTCCGAAGCCTGTGATCAAGGAGATAGGCATCTCCGAAACGCGTTAGGCACAACGAACTGACCTGGAGGTGAAGTGCCGGCATGCCTAAATAAATGTCAAAGTTTGACCAAACTTCTGCTGAGTGGCGTCTTCATGCACGGATGGTCTAGGGGAATATATATATACATATATATATATATATATATATATATATTTTTTTTTTTTTTTTTTTTTTTTATATATATATATATATCTAAAAAAACTCCCATTCTGACGAAAAGAAGTACGCCTGGCCAGACCTCAGGTAGTAACTTTCACTTTTATTTTTCTTTGAACAGCTAAGTGAAAAAGTCCTGACGCGTTTCGGGCCTTTGCATAGCCCCTTCCTCATAGGATGACGATACGAAGTGCACTGTAATATAGTGCACATATATATATATCACCAATCCCTGAAGATACTATTGGGTTTTTATACTATTGCAGAGGGGAATATTACAGTGACATTCTCTTGCTACAACCAGATGAGTAATACTATCTTCAATGCAGTTTCAGCCCAACTCCTCCTTGAAGGCAAGTGATGATCTAACAAGTTTCTCTACCTTATACAGACCATCATTGGAGTATTGTCAACTGACCTTCTCTGATGGTCCAGGAGTCCCCATTGTCTTTCTTGGTTTTACCCTTTACAACTTTCCACCAATGAATTTTAATAAATATTGTAGACATTAGCTCATGGGCATTACACAATTTAGCTGTCACCTATATGTATCATCACATGATTTAAGGCTTTAACGTTTGTATTTTTGATACTGGATTGCAAATTTGTACATTGAGCAGTAGACACTTTATATCTGTCAATTTGGACTACTGCATTCAAGCAGAGATTTTTCCAGTACTGGTTATTTTTATAGCTCGCAGGTCGGGTGCTTCTGCATTCAAGCAGTTACGATATTTGATAGGCCTGTATAGAGATCTGTGCAATAACGTCTATCGGGAATAAGACTATGTTCATAATGATATATGTACATTTTGGTTTTAAACATTATGACTGAATTTTTGATGTGTTGGTTAAATGTATTTTTGTATATAATGTATTATACACTATATGCGTTAACAGTCTATCGTTTAATTAACACCATCTTGATTTGTGACTTCACTATATTTTCAGTCGTCTGTATTCCCTATGTTTAATGTTTGCACTCATTTCTATTTCTATGCAATAGTCATGTGATACACAACAGGAGGTGTGGCCCTTAGGAAGGGTCAGGGAAAAAAGCATATAAATTGGAAGGCGGACTGTTTCAAAGGTGTGTGAACAAGAGTACGTGGTACTCGAAACGCGTCACTTGAAGGGTCTCAAATAAAAAATCATCCTGCCTGTAAACGTGGGGTCTGCCCTCTTCTTTCGCCGCGCTGCGCTGTCGGCATGGAGGTTTGAGGATTGTGCTACATTTAATTTCCGGAAGCTGGTTGTCTCCGGTAGCAGTACCCCCTTCTCGTCAAGCGGTTTTCGCCTTCACAGCCACGTTGGAAGCAGCATTCCGAAGAGGAATAACACGGCAAAACTAACCCCCTGCAGCTGAAAGGAATTCCAAAACGGCGCCGAGCAGCGTTTGGAGGCGGATCGGAGAGGTCGGCTACCAGCGGAAGCATTGGCGCTGTAACGGACACCCAATTAAGCGGAGAGCAGGTGAGAAGGCAGCGTTTCAACTCAGGCGGCAGAACGACGCAGCGGCTAGGCAACAGCCACTTTCAAATATCTTAAATCCCTTCTACTTTACACCACAAAGACAGTCGTAAAAATGTCCACAAATTTGGACGAGGAAAGGGAGGCAGCAGCGGCGCTACTATACAACAACTTGCCTCGAGGCGCATCTAGCAAACAAACGCCAGTAACGGTTACTAATTCTGTTGATCAAGACGTCAAACAACTGTTAAAAACGCTAGAAAAGAAGTCCAAATCCGAAGTCACAAAGTGGTGGGAGCACAAGTCCCTGACTAAATATGAAGAAGCAGGAAGGGTACCGAGAGGTTTACGGATATTGCTTGCCCCCAGTTTCGTGGATCCAAACCCTGCCATGTTAAAAGAATGGGGAGAAAGCAATCTCATTGCATCAATGAACCTAATCAAAATACTGATAAAATATGCAATGTTGGACAGAGCAACCCTATTAGAGGAAATCAAAAAAATCAATGAGGAACTGGATAAATACGAGGAAACGGACATTAAAACTTTGATTCAAAAAAGTCGTAAAGAAATTGGTGAAAGATTGCTGAAACATGAAGAAAGAATAAAATTTCGGAAAATCAACAAATTTCAGAGAGATCTTGAGGACTATGAAACAGGTAGAATTTATACGTTCTCAAGAAAATTTGACCAGGCAAGAAAACAGCGTCAGCTAACCAACCAAGCTAAATTGGCGCAACATTCGAATGTTGGAAAGGAACAAGCAACCTTGAATGCCTCTGATCAAGACACTGTGTCTCTTTCCAGCTCATGTAGCACCAATGGTTCAATATCCAGTCTCAACCAGGACAATGAATTACAAACAGTCTTGGACCTAGGAGAGGAGGTCGATTTTTTAGTAGAGGACCGACTCAGAACCTTGAGACCGAGGACGCAAAACAGTGGCGCAGGAAGTGGCGCAACTTCAGGCGCAAAGCAAGGCGGCAACGTGCCAAATCAGCCGCAAAACAAAAAGAAGCCCTGGTACAAAAAGAAAAAGAACAACAAACCGCAATAGAAATGGCCAGCACCATTACCAATTTATCAAATTTAACTTTATCAACAGCAGAACAACAGCTGTTGTCTCTCTGATTAAATTATTGTCCAGAAAGTTCGTTCAACTATACAGGCACCAGAGCGGACGTGTTTCTGTTCATCAGGAAACTTAAACTCAAAAAGTTCTTTGCAATTAAACCACAGGCAAAAGAAACCAACCGCACTGAAACCAGTCACTTGCCTGGTGAGGCTACCCTAACTTCGGCAAACAACGCAAGAACTCTTTTGACTTTGTGTGACTTAGGATCAGGTTCTTCTACTAACATGAATGACGATGATACCTCCAGTACTCAGGATCAACTTCGCGCCATAGATGTGACACAAAGGGGAGCAGGGGAAAGCCCCTTCAAGACAGCCAGCAAATTTGTCCCAATTATGCCAAAGGATGCCGTGGACATATTCCACGAGTGTGTGGTGGAGGATTTAAAAACTCTTAATCGTCAAATACACAAACAAAGACATACAATGGAAAAAAAGCTTAGTTCCAAACTTGTTCAGTACAACCAACTAATGGCCAAGCTCAGTAAAAACCAGGACATAGTAATCAATACGTCGGACAAAGGAGGAAACATTGTTCTTTGGCCTAGAAAAGACTATATGATGGAAGCATCCAGGCAACTGAGTGACAATAATTGTTATACGATCAGCAGCGGAATTGAATATAAGTGAGCTCGAGACACTCTAAAACGCATGCTATTGTCCTACAAACGAGAACAGTTGATTTCATCTGAAGAATATGGATTCCTTCATGTGGAAAATCCCGTGATGCCTCATTTATATTTAATTCCAAAGATCCACAAAATGCGTCACCCAACTCCAGGCAGACCAATCATCTCTGCAATTGGAAGTGTGGGTGAAAATGTTTCCCGTTATATTGATTACTTTCTGCAAGGGCATGTCAAAGGTCTGGCCAGTTATATCAAGGACACCGGCGATTTTCTGTCCAAACTCAATACGATTCAATGGCAAGCAGAGTGGTGTATTATTACATTGGACATTGAATCATTAAACACCTGCATTGAACACAGTAAAGGCATTGAGGCGATAAGATACTATTTAGGACAGAAAACATGTGAGTACTATGGTCACAACAAAATGCTTAGTGATCTAGTAAGCTGGTGTCTTAACAACAATTTTTTCCTGTATGGTAAAGATATTTGGAGGCAGACCAGGGGTGTCGCCATGGGTTCCTGCTTCTCCCCCAGCTACGCGTGTTTACACGTGGGCTGGTGGGAGGAGCGGGATCTTGTGGCCACACCGGGTTTTAACAATGTCCTGTACTGGATGAGATTTATTGATGATGTCTTTTGTGTATATAATGGCGATATGACGAATGCACAGCAGTTTGTCAATGCACTCAACACCAACTCCAGTAATCTTTTTTTCACTTCCAGTATAAGCAGAGAATCAGCCCAATTTTTGGATGTCCAGGTTGATATTATGGGGAACAATATTGTAACCTCGTTACACCGAAAACCCACTGCTGGCAACAGTATTTTACACGCCAGCAGTGGTCACCCTAGGCATGTAATCGAGAGTATCCCCCTAAGGGAACTTCTTAGACTTAAGCGAATCTGCAACAGTGAAGAAAAGTTTAATGAAGGAGCGAAAGCTATGTTGGAAAGATTGAGGGCCAGGGGCTACAAGGAATCAACCCTTTCAAGAGCTCTAACAAAAGCAAAAGAAAGATCTAGAGAGTCCCTTCTATCACCCAAACCTGCTGAGATTGATAACACTGATCCAGCGCCAAGACTCATCATTTCGTACAGCCGCCAACAGAGACAAATCAAAGCGATCATCAATAGGCATTGGCCTATTTTAAAAACTGATGGTGTTTTGAATTCTAGAGTCTCTGACAAACCGGTGGTCACCTTCAAACGAGCATACAGCATGCACAGTAAATTAGTTAGATCCAGCCCAGAGCTAGTAAGTGGCAGTGACTGGCTCACCAAAAAGGGCTTTTTTAAGTGCAGCTCGTGCCGCGCTTGTAAATTTGGGCAAAACACCACCCATTATGATAATCCTTTCTCCGGCGCCAAGGTGGCCATCAGGGGTAACTACAATTGCCGTACGGAGTTTGCTGTATATGTCTTGGTATGCACCTGTGGCCTGAACTATGTAGGTAGCACCAGGTCGCAGGTGCATGTAAGGATATTGCAGCATCTCCGGGCAATAGTCAATCATGACTCCACCTACCCCGTGGCACGTCATTTTGACATGGTCCACGCCAGGGATCTGGCGTGTTTAAAATACTGTCATTGATGCGGTACCAATTCTGAGACGAGGGGGAGACAGGGACAAAATCCTCAGAAGATTAGAGACTCAATACATTGTAGCGTTAGATAGTAAACAACCAAATGGACTTAACGCGACTGAGGACCTACACAACTTCTTGTAATCACGGGTTGTTTTAATCGGCATATATTTCCCCCTTGATACATTTCTCCTCTGTACACATCTAGAAGGGAGAAGTTTTCCTGTTTATTGAGTCTTGCATTAACGTGGCAGCATATACACATATCGGAATGTGTCTAAAAATTCTGATTGGAGATAGTCCATAGAGCTTTTGGATTAAAGAAGCATGCTAGAGAGTGATAATTTACATATACTGTATATACATTGTTAATACAGGTGTTTTAGTTACACTGCCAGTATATATTTTTTTCCTTTCCAAATCCTTTTTCCGGGCCTGTACATAATATTCAATCATCCCCTTTTTCCCATTTAGCTATCATTTTCATCACTTGCACGGGCACATACACAACATGAGCACAAGTTAGAGGTGATTAAGTCACATCAAATGTACATATTTAGGCACTTGTAGTTTTTGTAAATAGTTGTACATAGGTCTTAATATTTATGAAATGTGTAAATTCATGAATTATGAATTTTAATAAATATTGTAGACATTAGCTCATGGGCATTACACAATTTAGCTGTCACCTATATGTATCATCACATGATTTAAGGCTTCAACGTTTGTATTTTTGATACTGGATTGCAAATTTGTACATTGAGCAGTAGACACTTTATATCTGTCAATTTGGACTACTGCATTCAAGCAGAGATTTTTCCAGTACTGGTTATTTTTATAGCTCGCAGGTCGGGTGCTTCTGCATTCAAGCAGTTATGATATTTGATAGGCCTGTATAGAGATCTGTGCAATAACGTCTATCGGGAATAAGACTATGTTCATAATGATATATGTACATTTTGGTTTTAAACATTAACGACTGAATTTTTGATGTGTTGGTTAAATGTATTTTTGTATATAATGTATTATACACTATATGCGTTAACAGTCTATCGTTTAATTAACACCATCTTGATTTGTGACTTCACTATATTTTCAGTCGTCTGTATTCCCTATGTTTAATGTTTGCACTCATTTCTATTTCTATGCAATAGCCATGTGATACACAACAGGAGGTGTGGCCCATAGGAAGGGTCAGGGAAAAAAAGCATATAAATTGGAAGGCGGACTGTTTCAAAGGTGTGTGAACAAGTGTACGTGGTACTCGAAACGCGTCACATGAAGGGTCTCAAATAAAAAATCATCCTGCCTGTAAACGTGGGGTCTGCCCTCTTCTTTCGCCGCGCTGCGCTGTCGGCGTGGAGGTTCGAGGATTGTGCTACATATATATATATAAATATATATATATATATATATATATATATATATATATATATATATATATATTCACTAAAAAAACATAGGTTTTACACACGTTATAGTTAGGAAGTAGCATTTACAAAACCTATGAAATTCACTGAAAAAACCATAGGTTTGACATATGTTATAGTTAGCTGGACATTTCACTCATATAAAACCAATGAAATTCACCTGTTATAGTTACTTCAGCTAACTATAACTTGCGCGCCCGCAATGCACTGCTGATGATGTCGTACATCACTTCACTCATGACATCATCTATTAAATGGGTTAGTTTTGAAAATTACATATATATACATATATATATATATATATATATATATATATATATATATATATATATATTTTTTTTTATATATATATATATATATATATATATCTAAAAAAACTCCCATTCTGACGAAAAGAAGTACGCCTGGCCAGACCTCAGGTAGTAACTTTCACTTTTATTTTTCTTTGAACAGCTAAGTGAAAAAGTCCTGACGCGTTTCGGGCCTTTGCATAGCCCCTTCCTCATAGGATGACGATACGAAGTGCACTGTAATATAGTGCACATATATATATATTACCAATCCCTGAAGATACTATTGGGTTTTTATACTATTGCAGAGGGGAATATTACAGTGACATTCTCTTGCTACAACCAGATGAGTAATACTATCTTCAATGCAGTTTCAGCCCAACTCCTCCTTGAAGGCAAGTGATGATCTAACAAGTTTCTCTACCTTATACAGACCATCATTGGAGTATTGTCAACTGACCTTCTCTGATGGTCCAGGAGTCACCATTGTCTTTCTTGGTTTTACCCTTTACAACTTTCCACCAATTCCCAAGAGGAAAGTCATCATTGTATCTTAATTTATGGTGAAATGTGCTAGCTCTCAAAGTTCACACACAAAGCCATATTTTCTATTGCACTAAACACCACACTCAACAAGGCTACTCTGAGGCAGCTTATGTTATTCATTGATCCTGTCTAGCATATCATGTTTTCAGTCCTTCATAGACCTCTTTGTTCCTAAGAGCTGAGCGGGTGTGCAGCATTGTAATGGGAACGCCAAAAACTGTTCCTGTATGGCATGGACTGAACCTCCATGCCGTGCAGGAACTGGTGTGCATGCACACAGGGGGGCTCATGTTGTGCTCCCCTGTGTGCCTCCACATGACGCAGAGGCACCCAGGCGACCTGCAAGGCCCCCTTTGTTCACTCTCTGCTAGGGATTTTCATGGAGGAGGAACCAACAAGCCTGGAGTAGACCCCGTCTGCCTCCGCAGAAAAAGGGATGTGTTCAGGATATTTATGTTCAACTCAGTACTAAAAGGCCACAATGAAGAATGCCCATGGCCCAATGCCCTTCTCTGAACCCCATCATTCATTTACCCTTGCCCCCATGAAAGCCTTAGTTCTGGATGTATTCATTCTCTTACTCAGGCCCTGATTGATTAACGAATGCCCTGTCCGCCCCCTTATTTTCTGAATACGTACCTCACACCTATTCTTATCTAAGGAGTCCTCCCCTCTCATCGTTTTAACTGATATGAGGTGATTCAGTTTTATCTCACCTTCTTCCGGTCATGGCCTGCTCTGCCATATCGTCATTCACCCATATATCTTTTTCCTCTACCTTACCCGTTCCAAGATGCCCGCCGCCATGATGTCGAGACATCCTTTGTCCTTCCTTTTTGTCCCCTACCTTACCCGTTCCTAAATGGCTGCCGCCATATCTTCGAGACAAATCTTGTCCATCATCGCTGTTTATACCCCCTAACACACCTGGTACTAATGCTGTATGTGCTTTAAAATGCTCACTTACGGACATAGCCACTCTTCTTCCTTCCTGTGTGAGAGAGAACGCCGGATCGCGGTCCGTGCTAATCCCGCCCTTCTCGGTAATTATGACTTGCATCCTTTAGTCTTGTGTTTGAGCGCACCATGATTTGTCTCGCTGATCTCTACTATATGCACCCTAAACTCAAAACCTGTACTTTCCCTGCAGGGTATTCCCTGATTCCCCCTGATCCTGCTTACATCCCGCATTCGATCCTCGAAGATTTGACCGACTCGAGGCGCCCTTATTATTCAATACCTGGGGTAAGATATTCCCCTGTCTAGATGTAGAGTGCCATTATATGCATCCCCAGTCTCTGCTACGCGCCCCTTTGGATTTAAAATGTGTTTATTAGTTAGTCTTAGCTATTGGCCCCCTGAATCTAAAATGTATCTATTGTTTGCAAGGTTATCCCCTGCTTTTCCCCCCTGACCCTGTTTGTATCCCGCATCTGACGGAAAACCATCCCGGTGCTGAACCCACGAAAGTCTGAGCCCCTCGAGGCACCATCTCCATTGAATACTGGGGTAAGAGACCTTTCCGTCCAGACTCAGTGAGCAATTTGGCGACCGATTCCCGTTCTATAAGGAAATGATTGGGTCATCCGTTCCCATTCCTAGAAACGCGTTATCTTTATTCCCAGTATGTGCCACCTGCCCTTATGTATATCTCGTTAATTTGCCTTGTGTATTTCTCGTCATGAGTATCACTGGGCACCACTCTGTATCGATCCTTGACTAACCCTTTGTTTTTTCCCATCCCTTCATTCCGAGACTCTCCCGAGACTCTCCCGAGCCTGTATTGTTCTTTAATATCTGTCTAATGCGCCCCCTGATCTTGTTTACAGAGTACTGTCCATATTCTTGAAAGACTCCATCTGACCGGACGAGCCTTTAACGTCTAAGAAGAACCCACTTGTCACCTGACCCCCCTTGACACCGTGCCTCATTCCTCATCAGGTAATTCCCTTCCCTGTGCGATCCATTCACCAAAACCGATTAGGAATTTAGAACGTTTTGAGTACGTCGTTCTCTCAACGCAGGAGTATTAGACGCGTATTATGTTTTATATCTTGCCTGAATTCTTTGTCATTTGACTTACCCCTCTACCCTATTATATATAGGACCCCCTACCTGATTTATGACCTTTGATATCTAAACCTTTTAGAAACCCAGCAGCTGGACCTGAGAAAACCGACCCTCTCCTCCAGAGAATCTCCCATCGTTAATACAGGAGACCAATTAATACTGGTGAAATTAGTTCCACGCTTCCTCCACTCAGCATGAAAAGTGGTATGCTCCCGCATCTCTTTCCCACTGCTACTATGCCCGCTGGCTTGCATTAATGTATCATACCCTATGATGCTCCTCTTTAGGGACCTTGTTAGAAAGAATCTTTCCTTCTATCCATGGACTGCCCTGCAATTTCCCCCTCTCCCTAAGTGTTAGACATTAGACACCCATCTGAATGTATGTCTGTGAGCACACTGGTCTTTTGCCTGGTTAGTATATTTTTCGGTCTATCCTTGTTGACCTGAGTTTCTCTCCCATTGAGGAAGAACCTATACGTATTGAGTGACCTTACGTTATCAGAGCCTTGACACACACTTTGAGCTAGCATGCTGCATAAACAATTGGGAATTTTGTCACTATGTATATGTTTTCTTACCTAGAAGTTATATTGGTTAAATCAAATGTTTTAAGAATCTCCGAATGTTTGTATCTGATATGTATCGTTATCTGTAATTTTAATATAAAAAAAACTTTTTTCATTTACAGTGTGTGTGTCCCCGCCCCCTGGTCATCCTCGCCCTGATGAAGGTGCAGCCTAAATAGGCTCTGCATCGAAACGCGCGTTGTCGTGACTCATATAGATGGCCCTAAGTGTAGTTTTTGTTAAACCAACCTACCTATATTGTGTTGCCTCCATCTTGTAACTTCAGTTCTAGCAGCCACAAGATACCTTTTTCTGCAGGCCTTGATGTACCTTTATGAATTTCATGAGTGTGATTGTATTATTCCAATCCAATCCAAAAATCTTTATTTCGGCCAATAAGGCCATAAAAGATGCATAAAAAAACATACAACATATTAAAATCAGCATTGGTATACATTCATGAGCAAGTGACAACAATTCTTGACTTTTAAAATCAGGTTTGTAAAGTGCATAGAAAGAGAAGCAGCATCAATACATGTCATTAAAAATAAAATGGACAATGTAGTGGAAGGCATTATCGACGGAAGCCGAAGGTTACAGTAAGACAGTGACAAAGGCATTTATCCTATGATGATTTAGCCTTAATCAACTTGGACCTGATGCGCCACATGGCGAAGAGATATTTTGAGACTGCAAAAACGATGTGGGGGGAGGAATCAGATTTAAGTATTCTGTAAGATGTTACACAGTTCCTTATTGCCATGTTCCTACATAGGGGCACCAGCCAGTATTTCCTTGGTGACTTGTAGGTGGGGCAAAAAAACAGAACATGGATTTCCTCCTCATCACACGAATTACAGCCGGGGCATAATTTATCCCCTCCAATGGTCCATTTGCTGGTGAAGGATTTGATAGGTAGGGTGCCAAACCGCCACTGTATGAAAAGCTTCCTTGCCAGGATCGGGTAGATGAAGTCCATAAAAGTTTCAAACTTATATGAATTTTTGGATTCGATAAAACAGAGGGTTAGAGTGCCGATGCTGGGTGCAGTCGTGTGAGAGACAAGATTTTGTTCTTTGTATGCTTCCACAAGTCTTTTCCGAGGGACCTTGTTAAGGCCTATTTCTGGGGCCACCCATAGCTCTTTAAAACCAAGCCGGAACAATTCTTTTTTAACAAAGGCAAGCCAAGGGATTTTATCATTGTGATTTAGGTTCATGACATGCACCAGATCTTGCCTGTAGTGGCTAAGCTCCTTTGTTGACCAGAGTCTGTGCCAAAATCTTATAGGTTTGGATTCAAGGTCCTCCCTAATGGACGGTAAACCCAAATCTAGACGTAAGGGAAACAGAGGAGTTGCAGTTGGGAGGGCTAGGAGACGCCTCATGAAGTTATTTTCAACACGTACCAACTCAGTTGCAGCTAGGTGTCCCCATAGTTCACTGCCGTAAAGTGCGGCAGATTTTGCTTGTGTTTTATATATCTCAACTGCAGGAGCTATAGGTTTGTATGATGAGGTGTTTGTAACCTTTAAAATAGCCCCAGAAAGTTGAGAACGCCTTATTCGTGAACTTGAGATCTGTGGTCCCCAGGAAAGGTTCTCTTGGAGGGTTACGCCCAGGTACTGAAATGTTTTAACCCTCTCTAGAACCGTAGAATTTAGGGATGGATTATGTCTAGTTGTGGAGGAGGGGTTAAAAATCATATACTTGGTCTTCCCAGCGTTGATCTCAAGCCCATACTGCCTGCAGAAAAGACCGAAACCATCGAGGATTCTCTGAATTCCCATGGGTGATTTGGAAAGCAGGAGGGTGTCATCAGCAAACATAATTGCCGGCACACTCCTGCCTGCCAAGACCGGGGCGTCATTGTCCCTAACGTTAACTAGGTGTGAAATGACACTGTTCACGTAAAGACAAAAAAGAGTAGGGGCAAGGACGCATCCCTGCCTGACCCCCCGGGAAACAGGAAACCTTTTTGACAAAGCTCCACCCCGCCCACATGGTACCTGGGCAAAGTTGCCCTGATGGAGTCTTATAATGGCCTGGAGTAAATTGGTGGGCACTCCCATGTCCTTCAGAACCTCCCAGAGTTTTTTTCCGTGGTACCAAATCAAATGCTGACCTCAGGTCTACGAACACCATGTACAATCTCCCGCCCTCGATGGTCACCGATTTCCAGAAAAGGAGGACGAGGCGGAAGATTTGATCCATGGTGGACGTATTTTTCCTGAAGCCAGCCTGGAGGGGACTTAAGATTTCATTTTCCTCCATCCAGTCCAAGAGTTGGTCCAATAAGAGACGGGAATAGATCTTTTGGGGGACATCTATCAGGCTGATCGGCCTGTAGATGGATGGGAGCAGAGGGCAGCCCTTCTTGAAGATAGGGACTATCTCTGCCCCCAGCCAAGTACAGGGGATCGCCATTCCACCAGCCAGTGAATTGAAAAGAATGTGAAGATAAGGCGCCCAGATCTCAGGGTGGGACCTAAAAAGGTCACCTGGTAATTTATCAAGGCCGGGGGCCTTGCCCAACGCTAGTCCATCTATTGCGGTGACCACTTCCCCTAGCGTAAACTCCAAGGTGTCTCCAGGAAGGGAAAGGAGTGTTGCAACAATGGCATCAGTATTCTCTAAGGTATCTGCATAGAGTTTACTGAAGTGTTCTTCCCATATGTATGCTGCTATATTGGGCTCAACTGCAGCTTTGGGTTCCCCTGAGCCAGTAGTAACTAAGGACCAGAATCTTCTTAAGTCCTTAGCTATTAGGGCTGCTGAAAGATCCTGCCATCTATCCCAGTCCCAGTCTGACCTCGCACGGGCCATTATGTCCTTATACTGACGTCGCAGAGCGGCCACCCTGGTACGGGGTACACCCTCTTTGACTGCGGTGATAAGGTCTGATTTGGCCTTTCTTCAATCAGAGTTGTACCAGGTCGAGGTTCTAGTCTTAGGCTTGGGCTTTGGCACCTCTGGATAGAGAACCTCTCCCAATGCTCCCACTAAGTCTTCATGTATAGAGGGTAGGGTATTATGCAAATCCTGAGTACTGGATTGACTAATTAGTTCGTTCAAGACCTCAAATTTAGGCAGCACCAGGTTGTAGATTTTCCCAATATTTCCTTCTGATTTTGAAAATTTCTGCCATCTCACCCTGCGCCTGTTTGAGGTTAGTACCAGGTTTCCCCGATCATCTCTTTCCTCAAGTGATGATGGTCCTGTATATTCTGGAAGATAGGCCAGGGAGTGTAGGAGAGCATTATGATCACTATCAGTGCGGGGGATTATATTAAAATCCTCTACCTTTGGCCAAAGACTGGTATCAACAAAAATGTAGTCCAGTCGTGACTCGTGATTAATTCTGTTGAATGTACATTTTGAAGGGGTGTCTGAGGGTGTACGACCGTTGCAGGCCCTTAGAGCAAAATTAAGAGTTAATGACATGATTTGAACCGCAAGTGGAGACCAGGATCTGGGATGGGGCGATTGACATGATGGAATACCCCAGAAGTCATCTTCTGCCGTGAGGGCCCCTTCCTTCAAGCCCTCTAAGGGCTCGAAATGACAGTTGAAATCACCGCCCATTACCACCTTGTAGTCGGTCGACAACTGACCCAAGAAAGACGCAAGGTCTTCAAGTGTGGCAGACTCCGCCGTTGGGCCTACTGGGCGGGAATAAACATTTATTAGTGCCAACTTGGGGGCGCCCAACCAGTTCAATAGAACGCACTGGATGTCTTGAAAGGACGTAGCTATAGTTTCCGCTGTGCAACCAATATGAGACGCTATCCACACCACCAAACCTCTGGAGGGCCTCCCCTTGCCATTCCAGGACGCCTGGATTTCAAATATTGCGTAACCCGTTTTAAGAACGGGTTCCCTAGCCCATGTCTCTTGGAAGAGACAGATGTCATAATTTTTTATTAGGGAGTCCCATTCTTCAGTGTGTATTTTGTTAAAAATGCCTGAAACATTCCATGAGAGTACCCTCAGGGCTCTAGAAGGAGTGAGCGATGTAGGTCCCTGGCCCCCTATGGTATCACTACCACTGCATACATGTGAGATAGGAGTACCTGAAGGGGAGGGTGGGCTGTGGTTGAATGTGACTAGAGGGGTTTGGATCGTGCTATATGAATCACCTGGCAACTGAGGAGGGGAGTTAGCACCAGAAGTACAGGAATTAGCATCCTGTACACTTGAACCCCTCTCTACAGCAGAATGACCAGAGGGGGATCCCAGGCGTCAATCACAGGAATCCAAGCCGGAAAAAGCTTCAAATCTATTGCTAACTTCCAAGGGTGTGAAAGGAAGCAAATGGTCCATCCCCCCTGTTTGAGAAGAATAGTCCGATCTCCTATAGTTAGTACCATGGCCCCTTTGCGGGACTAGTTCCCACCCATAAGCATTCTTTGGAATCAAGGGGCCAGGCTGCAAGGGGAAGTAATGGTTATTTTGTTTAGGACCATTAGTACCTGGCAGGGCCATAGGAGGCCATGGACATGACAGGGGAGCTACTAGGGCTCTAGGGTAGAAGTAAGTGAGATCACACGGCATATTTGATTTGCCTAAATTCCCTGGCATCCAGCTCAGAATGTGCCTGACAGCTTCTGGGTCCCTAAAGTTAATCACAATCAAGTCACCCTCTATGTCTTTCTCCCGCCCCCCCCAACCAGGTGAGTCGACGCACGTGCACTATGTCCCCATTAACATACTCCGGGAGTGGCCTATTTTTAGACAGCCAGTACATAGTTTTGTTTTTAAGTTGCTGTGGGCCTTCTCGCTTGTCAGGATCAAGGGTGGGAACTCCCGTAAGCACCACTACATAGGGTAGTGATTCCGGAGGAAGTTCAACCTGGGGGATCCTACGTTTTAATACTTTGCTGGGGGGTTCCCTCTCTCCAGCCGGCTGCATTGATCTTGTAGCCATAGTAATTCCACCCTTCCGGATGGCACCATCCGTATGCATGGCCGGTCTGGGAGGAATGGCAGAGGTTGTGGTTCCTAAGGGATTGTAGGACACTGTTTTGTTAGGGACATTTGGACTGGAAGAAGAGGCCGTTGTGGTGGTAATGGAAGTTGTATGGGCCGCCTTGATAGAGTTAGTAGATGTTAAGTAAACCATCTTAGATGAGGAAGGTTTTGAGGTATTAAGTGAACTGACTGCAGCCAGTGCCGTACTGGTAGTAGGGGGGGCCTTCTGGATATCTGATTTGTTAAGAATAGCCAGTTCCAAGTTCCCTAGCCGTTGTTCAATGGCCAATAGTCTGTCTGCAATAGGGGAGATAAGCGTCCTGAGTGTTTGCCCAAGAAACTCCAGAGTGGAGGCGAGCGGGAGAGTCTCCTCGGAAATTGCACTTGGGGGGGTAGTGACAGGTGTAGGTGGTGGTGTTTCTTGTGTGGTCACTATAGTGATGACGGGTCTTGCGTCCACGATTGTTTTAGAAACAGATACTACACCCCCCCTTTCCCCTTACCAAAATCAGAGTGACTAATTTTGCCCTTTTGAATAGAACCCCCTTTCCTCATTCTCTTTTTGGGTGGAGGACCATGAATTATCTGAGCCCCTATCTTCCTCGGTTGATTTTTGGCGATGGTTTTACCAATAAGGAGGGGAGCTGGCGTAACTTCCTGGCCCACATCAGAATTACATGGTGGCAAGGGAGCGACAGTGGGTGGGCTAGGTAGGTCCCCAAGAGAGGGTGGTGTGGGAGTAATATCCCTTAGAAGTTCAGGAATTCCCTGGGATGTGAAGGGATCCTCAGTGATAGTGGTCACCCCTGAGTTAGGTAGTATACCATGCGGGGGTGTTGCCACAGAGGGTCTGGCCTTATAACCCTCGATGGAGCGACGACGCTCCACCCTTCTCTCCGCTAGGGCTTCTTCCCTTTCCATTTCTGAAATGGATTTCTTGAAATAATTGTCTAGTGTGCCCTTATTAGAATTTGCCCCCGCTGTCCCAGGTGAGGCCGTGTCCATGATGGCAAGGAAATACACAACAGTGGTACTTGTACAGGAGTAACCAATCAGACAAACTGCCTAGCCGAGCAATGATAGTAAAACTATACTAGCATAGGATAGTAAGGGCAGGAAAGCAATACAACTCATATAAATAAATGCATAGACAGTTTTATCCGT
The DNA here is from genome assembly GCF_964263255.1 of Lissotriton vulgaris. Taxonomy (NCBI): domain Eukaryota; kingdom Metazoa; phylum Chordata; class Amphibia; order Caudata; family Salamandridae; genus Lissotriton; species Lissotriton vulgaris. The sequence goes on along the minus strand of NW_028241352.1, from coordinate 1,099 downwards.
AATGAACACTGGTCTAGGTGACACACCTGGAGATGTTAAAGACGGGGCCCAGCCCAGCCTCTCCAGCCACCTAACGGCCACACAACGGCCCTCTCTTTGCACGGTCTTCGCGCGCGTCCCGCGTACGCGTCCGGAAGCTGGGCTAAGTAGGAGGAGAAGGGGGGCGGGAAGAGGAACCAGGTGCGCGCGATTACCTTGCGCAAGCACCTCTGGGCCTCGCAGTCCCGCTCCCACTGCCTACCTCGACTCCCACGGACAGATGACAAAACGTGGTATGGAGCACACGGGCACTGCAAAGTTCAAAGCTCCCCAGGCACAGGCTATTCAAATCAGCGCAATGGAGCACGCAGGCTCAGACAGTCACCAGGGTCCCCAAGCACGGACAGTGCACAAGCGTTGGAGCACACGGGCTCTAAGAACGATGATCCAAGTGGGGAAATTGTCAGCAGATTAAAGGGCACTACACCACGCTACAGGCTTCTTGTGAAGGAACACGACTACGACTACAGTGTGTGTGTCCCCGCCCTCTGGTCATCCTCGCCCTGATGAAGGTGCAGCCTAAATAGGCTCTGCATCGAAACGCGCGTTGTCGTGACTCATATGGATGGCCCTAAGTGTAGTTTTTGTTAAACCAACCTACCTATATTGTGTTGCCTCCATATTGTAACTTCAGTTCTAGCAGCCACAAGATACCTTTTTCTGCAGGCCTTAATGTACCTTTATGAATTTCATGAGTGTGATTGTATTATTATTGTAGTGAGTGAGGTTGAAAGTGAGTGTATGTCTAGTGGATGATTGTGGGAGTGTGTGGGACCTGAATATATGCATCCTGCTTGACTCGAACCTTGATTCCATTTAAAACCAGAAACATCTTGGGGTTTTTTTGTTGTTTTTTCTTCACCGTATGTATGTTATAAGAGTTTAAATCAATGTATATATTTTTCTGAATTTTCAATATGAAATCAACACATAGCAAATAAATTATATATATTTCTACCAACCGATTTTGTGTGATGCATTGCTGGCTCTGATACGTATCTTATGTCACCCCTCATCTGATTGTAAGAATCCCTATGGGACCTTGAAATTAACCCTTGAA
>NW_028241351.1:0-28192 GCF_964263255.1 Lissotriton vulgaris | reverse complement strand
GATCTGCCTTCTAAGGGAAACCATTGGAGATCACTGAGGATGGGGGAGATGTGATCGAACCTTTTACAATCAGAAATAACCCTGGCCGCGAGGTTCAGGACAGACTTGATTTTGGCAAGGTGGGCTTTAGGTGTTCCAAAGAGCAAGGCATTCCCGTAGTCTAATCTGGAGAGTACTAATGATTGAACAACAGATTTAAAATCGTCACCAGGAATGAAGGGTTTGATTTTCTTGAGGTGAAGTAGGGAAAAGAGAGCGCCTTTTGTTGCATTTTTAATGTGGGGAGAATGGCTAATGGTTTGTTCAATGCTTATTCCGAGGGATTTGACTGTGCTAGAGGGTACCAAGGAGCAGTTGAGAGCTTTGATGTCTGAGAGCCAGTGTTAAGTGGGAAGCCGGTTTTTAGGGGCGAAGATAATGACTTCAGTTTTTTTAGGGTTAAGTTTCAGGTGAATGTGATGAATTCATTGTTGAATCTTAGTCAGGGTATCATTGAGGTGCAGAATGTCGTCATGGGATTTGATTTTATAGTAAAGTTGGGTATCGTCCGCATAGAGGTGGTAGTTGATACGTGCATTCTTTAGAATGAAGGTGAGGGGCTCCATGAAGAGGTTAAATATAGAAGGAGAGAGAATGGGCCCCTGGGGAACACCCAAGGAGACAGGCATGGGTTTAGTGAGGCAGGTGTTGATTTTAATTTGATGTGTTCTGAACTGAAAGAAGGAGGTGAACCATTCAAGGACCGGACCATTGAAGCTGAACCGGTCTTTGAGGGTGTTGCGTAGGGTAGCGTGTCTGACAGTATCGAAAGCAGCAGAGAGGTCAAGAAGGATGAGAAGGGAAGCCTCCCCCTTGTCTAGGGAGTGATGGATATCATCCACAATGTTGCGCATCGCACTTTCTGTGCACCAGCCCTTTCGGAAATCTGACTGAAGTGCGTCCAAAAGGTTGAATGAGTCAATGTGTTTATCTAGTTGTAGCAAAACACATTTTTCAAGGGCCTCGGAAAGAAGAGGCAGGTTGGAGATAGGACGCAGATTGTTAAAGTCATTAGGGTCAGCAGTAGAATTTTTGAGGATGGGAGAGATTTGGCCAAGCTAGAGGGAATTAGGGACGCAACCAGAGGCCAGGGAGGAGTTGATGATGGTAGTCCAAAAAGGTGTAATAATATGCTTTAATTCTTGAACGAGGTTGGCAGGGAGCGGGTCAAAGGTATGCAAAGAGGGTTTAAGCTTAGTGATCATGTTGCAGACTTCACGCTCTGTAACAGGGCTGAAGTTAAACCAAGAGGCGTTGTTTTTGAGCTGTGGATTGGGGAGGCAGTCTTCCAGGGGGGCGACTTCATGTGGGGGTAGAGCAGTGTGTGTAGGGGGGAAGGAGAAAAAGGAGACTTTTGAGGGAGGTCATAAAGGGGTGAGGACCTCTGGGGTGAGGTATTTGATGCAAAGGATAGATAGATTTTAGCAATTTGCAATTTCTTCACATCTTTTGGTAGTGGCGATCAATTAATGGGGGGCAGACGCAGTTTGATTTTTGATGATATTGAAAAGTTCCCTATGTCTATTCTGGGCTTGGCCGAGTTAAACTCGAAAGAAGAAGGGCTTTCCATTGTGGATGTGTTTTTTGTAATTACCTCTGGCGGTTCTTAGGAGGGCAAGGTTTGGGGGAGAGGGATGTAATCTCCATGCGCGTTCTGTCATCCTAAGCGCGCGTCTCTCACTGTTGAGATCTGCATTAAACCAGGATTTGGAGGGGATGTTTCTCACTAAGAGATCAGTGTCCAGGGAGAGTTCTGAATTTAGTAAAATCACTGTACTTAACTATAATTATGCAAATCTAAATATGAATTCTAGTCTGGACCTTACTTGGAAAATGGGAAGATGGGAAAAGGTCACTTCTATTTCACTTCAGGGCTGGTGTAGCCCACCACCTGCTTCACTTTCCTCTTTGTTTTGCCAAAGATGGTCGCTGGGGTGCAACCACCCCTCGGATTAAACCTTGCCCCATTGTCTCTTTTTTGCGCATTTTATTCGCTCTACTCTAGGCATATTTTGTTGCCATTTCTTTAAAAGTGTCACTTTGTTTGGTGCAGTAGATTGCAGCAAGTGTTCACATGAAACGTGCTTAGAAAACAATTTCATTGTATCACAAAATCTTATTCTGTGTTGGTTTAGTCATGGAAAGAAACACAAAATAATAATAAGGCAGGGTTTAACTGCCGCAAGTGAATTTTAACCCAAATATTTTCAAATAAAGTAGCCTAATAGTTGTATTACATTAAACTCACTTCAGCCGAACTGAGTGATATATTAATTAATTCATTCATTTGATTAATATAACGCATATTTTATATCTCAATACATGTTTCTATTTCGATGCTGTACCCTGCGAAGCTCCGAATTAACAGACAGGGGCACTCGCATTTCTTCACCGACCCCAAAGAACTACAAAAATCCCTGAAGGACTGGGCGAGGGAGCACCGAGGGAGCCCAGAGACTCGATCGACGGAGCCAAGTGGTAATGACGACCTTGAGGAGCAAGATTGAGAAGGGGGGGGAACTTTTTGTGATATCGCAGTGGGTTCGCAATCTGAGAACTCATGCGGCACGCCTGGGGGAAAGCAGACAATGCCCACACCAAGAAGTTGGATGCAGTTGATGGATCGCAGCACGATAGACGCTGGGTGAGGTCGCTGCACTACGAGTTGGTACCATTGGGGGGTCGCACTATTGTTGTAACTGCCTTAAGTAGGGATCCGAGCCCGGGCGCTAAGCACGGGGGGGTTCAAACATGGATTGTGGCTCCGGAGATCCCAGGGGGGGTGGGGGGGGGGCTACCCTGAACTGTCAGCAGCATGATTTACTTGACAGACACTGCTGATAACTACTGGAAGGGCGATGGCTGAGGGGCAGACACAGGACATTGTATAGAGGTCCCAGAAGGAGGGGGACAGCAGAGGAACTGGACAGGCTACCTCTGCCCCAGCGCTGTCAACAGTCATGGCTCAGTTTGGGCCGCGTTTGGGGATTTGTTGGGAGTTTCTTGTAGGGGGAGGGGGGAAGGGACACGGGGAACTCGGTCAGACCAGGTTGGGGTCGGTTGGCTGTGGGTGGAGGGGTTTTGCTTTCCAGATGGGGGGTTTGTTGTTGCTGCGTTTTCTGAGTGAGTGGTGTGCTGATGTGTTGCTTAACGGCCGCGAGGCCGGATCCCTCATGCTCCAGGATGCGCACATGGTTCTATACTATGAAACTCTTCTAGCGGCGTGGGTGTTGGGCTGTGTCATTCCCTGTGAGGTTGGATGCCTGTCTGAGGTGGGAGGGCGTTACGAGATGCCGGGAGCACATGAGAAACGCCAAAGTATTGGTTATGGCTGATGTCCAAAACGGGGGCACAACGGGAGATACTGAGTCCCTCAAAGCACTAACTTGGAACGTGAGGGGGCTAAACGATTATCGTAAGCTGCGCAAGGTCCTACACTACCTACAAAGGCACCAGATAGACCTGGCCTTACTGCAGGAGACGCATCTACCTAACACTAGCAAGATGCTGTCTCATAGGGGCCTCCGGGGCAACGCTACGCATGCGGGCTTTAGCACTCACGCGCGGGGGGTACTCACATGGGTCAACCCTAGGTCCAAACTACATCTTACATTACTGTGTGCTGACCCGGAGGGCAGATTTGTGTTAAGCAGATGCACGGGTAAGGGTCACGATCTGGTGGTCATGAACGTATACGGACCTAACTACGACTCTCCTGATTTTTATGCGGCAGCGGCGGGGCGTTGCGCGGAGTTGGGTTCCTCCAGAATGATATGGGGGGGGGGGATTTTAACATGATTTTTGACTCGGACCTGGATAGATCTGCGGGACTGCCTAGACGCCCGGCTGCTGCGGCATTGCAAATGCAGGCTGAAATGGTTCGACTGGGACTAGTTGACGTATGGAGGGAGAGACACCGGGACAGGGGGGGATACACTCATTACTCTGCTTACCACAATACACACACCAGAATAGATTACTGGATGTCCACGCACTCCATTCTGGACACGGTGTGAAGCTGCAAGGTGCTGCCCCGCACACTGTCGGACCACTCTCCGCTTCTGCTCGTTCTAGATTCCCCCAAACGAAGAATCCCTCCGTTCACGTGGCGTTTCCCACCGTATTCGCTCTTAGACGAGGCATTCAGGGGCGAACTAGCTGAGGAAATAGACATGTTCTTTGCTACTAATATAGGGTCAGTGGACAGCTTTCGGACGGTTTGGGAGGCCTTTAAGGTCTGCATTAGGGGGGTGACCATCGCTAAGCACGCCAGCGTTCTGAAGGCCATTAGATCGAGACTCACTCACCTAGAGGGGCAAATTGCGGAACTAGAGAGGCAACAAGTGGTGGGCATTATATCGGAGGGAGCTGGAGACTTACAGGAGCTCCTGAAGGAGTTCCACGAGGAGGCAGACAGGGAGGTTCGCCACCTGGGTAAATATGCAACGGCGCGCTCATACGGTGAGGGGGAACGCCCTGGCGCACTCCTAGCCAAGATTATGAAGGGTGCCAGGCGACGACAGATAGTCACAGAACTGGAATCAGAGGCGGGAGACTTGCTGATGGAGGACATTCTCTCTGAGTTCAGAAACTTTTACGCAGAGCTGTATACTACTAAGATATCTGGGGTAGAGGACCAAATAGATAACTATTTAAGCTACATAAAAATGCCGTTCCTCGAGAACTGGCAGAGAGACTTTTTGATGTCCCCTATACAACAAGAGGAGATCTCAGACGCGCTGGATAGCATGAGGTCTGACAGCGCCCCCGGGGCAGACGGCCTAACAGTCGGCTTTTATAAAGCGTTTAAAGATAAGCTTATCCCTCACCTCTCATCCCTATTCGATGATATCTGCGAGGAAGGCACTATGCCTCCCTCTATGAGAGAAGCAATAATAGTGGCAATACTTAAACCGGGTAAGCCCCACACCCACGCAGGCTCGTACCGACCGCTGTCCCTCATAAACGTAGACGCCAAGCTCTATGCCAGAGGTCTTCAAACTTTTGGATGCCGAGACCCCCCTGTCAACATTTACAGGCGTAAGGACCCCCTCTTGACAAAAATGTCTAAACCTCTAGGCAGGGCTACTAGAATTATGAGGCAGGTGAGTACCAAATTATGCGACAGGCTTGACTAAATTGTGTGAGTAGAAAATTTAAATAATGTTTTGTGCTGCTGCGTATTTTGGGATAACATTGCTTTATTATTTTGAAATTTTTTAAACACAGTAACACTGAGGAAAGATTTCACCCCATCCGTGCCAGTTTATAACCAAAATAAAGCAATTCACATCAGAAAGATGTCTAGTCACCCTTTGTGAAGGGCCTCCCACTCCGCAGGAATACGCGCTGCCACATTAGAAGCTCACCTGGCCATGGCCGGGAGCAGCAAGGGTCCCTTCAAACCCTGGCGGTCTTGTGCAGAGTTAAGCAGTTTACCCATGCCCCTTTCCTCTCACCCCTTCCTTCCATCCCTCTCTTCTCTTCTCTCCCAACCCCGGATTTCTCTCTCACATTGCAGGCAGATGGTTATTAGCCCCAGGACACCTTTTAGTAACAGTAGCGCACTACAAATGTAAATAATAATAGGCAGAAGCAGGGGATCCACTAGACCCGAACTTCGGGGGGTTTAACACTCCCAGCCAGGACTGGCCCTAGCACTAGTCGCACATGGTGCAACAGTCTTTCCACCTTCTCCATGAATTCCCTCACTACCACTCACCAACAATACACCTCATCTCTCTATAGCACCTGTCTGACAAAATACTCATAGTTTACTCACACTTACTTCTGTGATGTGAATGGTACATCTTCTGTGTACCAGGTACTTTAACCTTCTGCACTGTGTGGGTGACAAGAGTTCCCATGTGACTGTAAGGAGAGCAATGCAACAGTGTGAGAGTAGGGTAAAAGGAGTACTACAGGTTGAGTGAGGTGACCATATGAATTTGTGCAGAGTGGGACAAATTAGTGCATGGTTAGTGATGGCCTTGTTTGAGTGAGCTACAGATTAAGCAGTGAGGGGGGGCAGGTGAGTGAAGTGTCACATAAGTGCATGATGAGAATTGTGCTCATGTGACTGCAGGGTGAGGTACAGAGTGAACAATGCAAGCACATTTTTAGTGCAGAGTGATCACTGTGAGTGCAGGGTGAGCGGGTGAATGTTGTGAGTGCATGGTGATCAGTGTGAGTGCATTGTGATCACTGTGAGTGCATTATGATCACTGTGAGTGCAGGGTGAGCGGGTGAATGTTGTGAGTGCATGTGGATCAGTGTGAGTGCATTGAGATCACTGTGAGTGCAGGGTGAGCGGGTGAATCTTGTGAGTGCATGGTGATCAGTGTGAGTGCATTGTGATTGCTGTGAGTGCAGGGTGAGCAGGTGAATGTTGTGAGTGCATGGTGATCAGTGTGAGTGCATTGTGAGAGTGAAAGTGAAGGCGAGAATGAGAAGTGAGTTGCCTGAAAGCAGGGTGAATTCCCAGAAACTTGAAGTGTAGGGTTTCAGATATAAGTTAAACTATTGCTATAATGGCATTAATTAGGGATTGAGGGTGAAGGAAATAAATAATGTGCTGATCCTGCAACAAACTTCCAGTCTTATCATTAGGGTTAACAGCTCATTATTTTGATGGCCCAGAAATAAGCAGTCACCAAAAGCTGTATTTTTAGCACTTATCTGTAAATACTTAAAACAGCAAATATAAATAGAAAGCACTTTTAATTGTGTAGGGCTGCCTCAATGATCCATGACTGAAAATTAAAGAGAACAAAGACAGAAAAGTCACATAACTAATTTATACATACTTTTGTATTTATAACTCTATTTAGTGTCAAGAGCAGGCATTTTTCTTTTGGCAACTTTATATTCCTTTTCATTAAATGCATACTCACACTACAGCAAGAAGTGTAAAAATACAAATGTAAGGAATAGGCAGAGTGGGGGCCCAGGGGGTACTGGAACCATAAAAAACATTAAGCCTCTGAAACCAGTTTACAAAATGCATTTAAATATGTTAATGGTCTTTAAAGACCTGTGAAAAACTCGGACGTGCCGGAGATAAAACTCCAGACACTGCCCAGCCGAGCCCCCAGCAGCTGGAGTTTCACTGCAGCAGCCTGGGCTGAGACAAAGGACAGGGGAAGAGGGGGGCTGAAGCCCTGGAGGCCAGGGCAGACGTGTGACTGAATGCGCGACCCACTTCACACCACTCCACGGCCCCCCTGGGGGTCGCGCCCCACAGTTTGAAGACCCCTGCTCTATGCTAAGGTGTTGGCAGCACGGTTGGCTATGGTGGCCCCAGAACTGGTGGCGCCTTGAACAAGCGGGCTTTATTCCGTCACGCAATCTCACCTACAACATACGAACGGTGATGGGGACTATCCAACACACGCGGCAGGACTCTCGCGGTATTTCTCGACATGGAAAAAGCGTTTGACTCGGTGGAGTGGCCTTTCCTGAGTAGAGTCCTTAAAAAACTGGGCCTGGGCGACCTCTTCCTCCAACTACTAGGAGCCCTTTACCATAAACCCATGGTGCGGGTGCGCCTAGGTGACGTTGTCTCGGAGCCGTTTGATATCAGCAGGGGCACAAGACAGGGCTGCCCACTTTCACCGCTACTCTATGCACTGGTGGCGGAACCCTTGGCGTGTGCTATCAGGGAATATCACTCCTATGAGGCTATCAACTATCCCACTTATAAGATAGGGATCTCTACATATGCCGATGACACCCTACTTTATGTCAGAGACCCGGCTACCAATCTCTCCTTGGTTCTGAGGGAAGTGGTTCGTTTTGGAGCGCTCTCAGGGCTAAAGGTAAATTGGTCAAAGTCCGTTGCATTCCCTCTTACTCCAATAACCGTTCCCTTTGACATGGAATACCCGCTACAATGGTCAACAGAGCCGATACACTACTTAGGTGTAATGCTTCATACTGACCCTGAAGTTATGATTAGAGAGAACTACGGCGTGGCCTATAGTAAATTGGCTGACGATGTAGAGATCTGGAGTAAGCTACCTCTATCCCTGATGGGACGTATTGCCATAATGAAAATGGTGGTTCTCCCGAGGTTTCTATTCCTCTTCAATAACATTCCAATCGTATTGTCCAAGGCCTTCTTTGCCACTCTAACCAAACTTCTTGTCCGATTGGCCTGGGGCGGCAAGCAACCTAGAGTGAAATGGGAGGTCCTCAAACTACTGTATGAACAAGGGGGCCTAGCTGCCCCAGATATGGAACGGTATTACAGAATTGCGCAGGCCACCCATCTCCACACATGGATTCACGGCAACCAGGACATCCCTCATGTGATATTAGAGAGGCTGTTTGCGGACCCGGTCCCACTCCCTGCAACTGTCTGTGGCCCAACGGATCGCAGGGTGGGCACGTTAGACTCTCTGCTATCCACTAACCACGCCTGGCACTCTATACTGCAGAGACAAGATAAAGTGCTGCTGTATGCGCCGAACATGCCTATCCATTGGGCGCGATGGCTTCCCACATTGGCGGAAACAGGGGTATGCAAGGCCCTTCGTGAACTTGGTGCCCACACAATGGGGGACTTGTTTGAAAATGGAACAGTCAAGACATGGGAGCAACTGGCTCGGGGAGATGTGAGGCCCTCGCTGCTTCAGCGCTTCCAGTTTCATAGGGTGAGAAGCGCATTCCAGGAATTGCTAGGCCCTGACTTGGAGGAACTACCGGAGGTTCCGGAGTTGACATATGTGATAGCGACGGTGGCACCTCAGAAACTCATAACAAAACTCTACAAAATAGGACACGAGCACACTGTACCGCATTATACTAGAGCACGCTTGGCCTGGCAGACTGAACTGCAGACCCAGATAGACGACAATATGTGGGCACACTGCTGCGCGGCCACCAAGAAAGTGTCGCTAAACGGTAGGCATCGCCTGGTCCACTTCAAATACTTGCAACGTGTCTACTACACAGGTTACACAGGTATGGGCTTCGCGACACACCAGAATGTGAGAGATGCCGTGCCCCAGTAGCTGACTTTCTTCACATGGCCTGGGCGTGCCCCGGAGTGCAGCGATTCTGGCATAGGGTGTTTGCCGAAATGAGCAACATCGTGGAGCTGGAGCTGGCCATAGACCCTGCCATAGCCCTGCTGGGATACACCAAGAAGGTGCCTGTCGCGGTGAGAAAATTGGTAGGCATGGGCATGCTTCTTGCAAAAAGAGTAGTAGCACTGTGTTGGATGAAAGGCCCTCTGCCAACGCTGAAAAGATGGTCTAATGACATGATGTACTGTAACACGCAATCAGAGCTATACGGCGAGTTGCTCCCACCCAGGAGCCGGCCAAGGACCTTCTGGGCCCTGTATAAGACCTATGTAAACGCTAAAGATCTGGAGGAGGAACCCGCAACTCTGGAGGGGGAGCTACACCCGGAGTCACCTGGGGGAGATCCATAAGCAGTGCAGGACAGGCGCAGCAGAGCTAAGTCACACCAGGGACATAGACACTAGGGGGGCAGTCTAGATTGAGACTATCCAGCCACCGGTCACTGGACGGGGGAGCCAGGGGACGCCTGAGGGTGGAGACACAGGGGGTGGGCCTGCAGGATTCACAGACAGTTCTTGCGGCACAGCCACACATCACAATCACTATGTGCACACAATCACACTAGAGGAGCAGCAACAGGGGAGTTTGGGGGGTGGGATAGGTGTTTGAGAAGAAGGTTGGGAGGAGAAAAAGTTAACAAAAATAAAATAAGCACTGTTTATGTTAACAGGTACAGAGCGGGACTATGGCTGCCCACAGAGGGAAAAAAAGAACGTTTTGAGTATTTGTTTTGTGTACAACTCGCCATTATTGTCAATTAACAAGTGGATCAGGTTAAATTGAAGCCGGCCTGAGATGGGTTGTAGGCGGTGTAGGAAGGTACCTCCTGACTATGGTTGCCCCCAACTTTTTGCCCTGTGTTTTAGCTGGTTTTTGACATAGTCGACCTGGGGCCCTGCCAATCAGGACCCCAGGCCTACTGCTCTCTCTTTAAAATGGATTCCATGTACCCTAGGTGCATTTCCAATTGGTACTGGGCCACCCTATCAGACCCTGTAACTCAGGTCATGGGTGTACCCAGGGCTGCCAGGGGATGCAGCATGTATTATGCCACCCCTGGCTGGCCTCCTAAATTTGACACAACTGGCTGCATGACAGCTGGGGCAAAGTCGTGTAATCACCCTTTGCTGTGGATATAGTATACCTATATCTAACCCTAAAATGGACGCACAGATTCCTATCAGTCACTCCTATGGCAGGCCTTAACAATCCTGAAGGCAGAGTGCTTGGAATCGTGTGAGATGGTGCTCTGGCATGAGCTGAGCCTGTCTGCAGCTTGCGGAATCAAGTCCTAATAGCTGTTCCATGATATCGCATACCATATACTCTTAAGTGCATTATAATCCTCGCGGTTAAATGCTATCTTTGGTATTGCTTTATCAAAACATGTCGAGTAAGGTGTCATACGAATTGGAATACTAACCCCTCGCCAATTCTGGCGACGGGGTTAGCATTCCACCCTTCTAGAGGGACACGACATGTATGTAACTGTGAACCCCGGTTAAAGTTAACTAAAGCCTCAGCTCCACAAAATGGATGCTGCCACCACAGACACGAGTCTGACCCCCTGCAGCTGGGAGTCCTCCCAGCAAGGGGAGCCTGGACAAAGGGTTTCCTGTCAGGGGTGGTGCTAGCACCGTCCCAGACATGGTTTTGTGTATCCTGGGTAGGCAGGGCTTTACAGGAAGGTGACTGCTGAGTGGCACCCCGGTGCTCACTACGCATAGGCCGGTCTGAACCAGTTCCAGGGGCACACCAGCCCCTGGCCTGGGGAAGTCCGGCATGGCAGAGGGGTGTAACCACCCCCCTCCTAGTCCCACCCATAGGCAGGACCTAGTCACCGGGTCAGCCCCCTTTTTTAGTATAAAGATGGGAGCGGGCCCCCTGTTCAAACTAGATCATCTTTGGAATCAAGACACGACTTTCTTCGAAAGGACTTCAAGATTTCTTCTTCAAGATTCTCCCTTGTGGCTAAGGAGTAGTCACCCTGCATCAAGCGGGCACCATCCTAAGAACACTGCGGTCTGCTGCAAGTCCTTCTTCACGAATCCGATGACCCAGCTCGACGAGACCCGGCTTCCCTGGCACCTCTGACCTCTACTCACCTCTACAGCAAAGCTGAGAACCGTGAGTGCGACGAGACCTCGAGGGACCGACGATCGCCAAGACTGCACGACTTCTGCATAACAAGCCCACCGAGTCTTCCACTGGTGAGTGCTTTGGGGTCCGAGAAGCCCCAACCCTGCGCAGCTCCAGCACCCAAGATCAGCCTCCCTGCATCTCCACGATCTGCGTGGGGCCCTTCTGCTGTTTGCTGTGCACCGCGTTGTTTGGCTACTAGCCGGCTGGCTTGTGGCCTTCTGAACGACGCCCGACGACAACACTGCTGCTGGTCTGGTTGCTCCAGACTGGCCCTTGCTTCCTTCTTCAAGAGAGGCACCCCGGACCCTCCTGGTCCACTCCAGACGCCATTTTAGGTCCACCGCGTGGGCTTGAATTTGCCAAGGCTTTGTTGCCCAATCCTGGGTCCAGCGACGCCGACAGCTTCTATCTTTGTGGGACAGCTCGATCCTCCATCCTGGTCGCCGACAACGCCTCCTGGTCCGTGAGATCTCCGAGCACAGCGTCACCCACTCACCTTGTCGAGGTGGCTACCATCCGGTGCCCTCCTGGTGCCCACTGACTACTGGCTAGTAGTCTCGAACTTGGTCCCCTCTGCTTTCAGGTGTCATCTTCCATCGATCCAGGCTTGGATCCACCGAACTTTCTTCACTGGTCGCCTGCCAGCAACTTCTTTCTTCCAGGCTCCTGGTCCGTCAACGAGGATTCCCGACGTCCTTTGAGTCCTATGCAGCTGCAGCCCCTGGGCTAGGTAACTTCGGCATTTCGGTGCCCCAGCATAGCCTCAGTATCCAAGGGTCAGAATCCACTTTCGTTTTCTTCCTACCAGGTCGGGTTCACCCGAGAACACTAACTTTGCAATTTCTAGCTACCATAGACTTTGTCCCGCATCTCGCGTGAGAGTGCACACTCTGCACCCGAGTCCCCTGGGTCTCCTAGAAGTAATCTAACGATTCCATAGTCAAGTCCTAGCGATTCCAAAGGCTATTAGTACTGTACTTACCTGCTAGTAATTTCGCATTCCACTTTTCAAGTATATGGTTTTCCGTGCCCCTCGGGCATTTGTATATACTGTGCTAACTTAAGTATTTTCGTAAGAGTTTTGTTTTGTGCTTAGTACCCTGTCCTCATAAAGAGTACAGGGCTGTTGTGAATCTTAATAAATAACTGTTTATTTTCATAACACTTGTGTGGTGTCCTTTCACTTGGTATTCAAGGGGTATATGTGTGGTATAACAGCTGGCTTAACACGCCCTCTCGAGTCTTTACCCTTAGACTGCTCGTATCCACGCTACTAGGATAGCTGGTCTATAAGGTTGACTTACAACCAATCATCAATAAGGGTTGCTGGACTGATACATAGTGTCACTAGAATAGTGAGCACTGCATATCAGGCCACCTTCTCACAGGCGGTCAGCTCTGTATGTAATGTACCCTGCTCTCAAAAATAAATAAAAAAAATAAAAATAAAAAAAAGCTAAGTCCTCCTGTAAACATTTAGAAAGGACATGGAAGAGAGACTTCTCAGATTACAAAAAGACGGAATACAAAACCAGCCTTAAACACTATGAAATGGAATGGAATGGAAAGGCATTTCTAAAGCGCATGGCTACTCGAGAGCATCCCAGTACTAATAGCGTTCGCAGTTCCCACTATAACTACAAGCAATCCTAAGGGAACAAATATTTTTTAAGTTGCTTTCGGAAGGTCAAATGGTTGAGTTGTAGGTGGATATTGGTAGGTAGATGGTTACACAACTTTGCAGCATTAAATGAGAAGTGACATCCTCTCCTTCGTGTTCTTATTATTTTTGGGACTTCTGTCAGTTGTTTATTGTCTGATCTTAAATGTCTCTTGGGGCGATAAGGTTGGATAATGCCTCTGATAGTGGGAGGGCCTTTGCCTGAAAGTGCTTTATGCATAATACATAGAGCCTTAAACTGGACTTGTTCCTGTATGGGCAGCCAATGGAGTGATGCCAGAACAGGCTTGGCTGAAAGGCGTTTGGGGGTGTTCAGAAGCAAATGTGCAGTACAGTTTTGTACTATTTGTAGTTTTTAGTAGTGAGTGGTGCTCCTAGTTAGAGGGCATTAGCATAGTCCAGGCGAGATAAAATCATAGCTTGAACCAATAGCCTTCTTGCCGGAGAAGGTAGCAGGGGAAGGATCTTTCTTTGCATTCTTAAGATCCCAAAGCAACAAGCTGCCACCTTACCAGCTTGCTCTTTAAAGCCCAGTTTTTGGTCCAACCATACACCTAGACTCTTGATTTGGTCCCCAGACAGCTAGGCCAGAAGGAATCTATACTCAACGAATTGCAATTGCCCAAGTGCATGAGCTCAGCTTTAGCTCCATTCAACTTTATCACTCCCTCATAAGAAAAACCTGGGCCGCCTACTACAGTAATAGGATCGAGAAAGCTGAGAATTCTTCTAAGGAACTCTTCACTATTTTCAAAGAGATCTCGTCAATAGCAAGGACTACAGCTTCTAACAATAGCTCTGTGGATACTTGCAACTTGGTGGCAGACTTCTTTGTGGAGAAGTTAGCAAGGATTTACTTTACCTTCATAGATGAAGCACGTAATGGGTGCTCTGATAGAGAAGGGACGTCTAACATAGTGGAGAAAGACTGCCTTTGGGGTTTTGTTCTCACCTCCTGTGACAGCCTCAAGGACATAGCCTCAAGCATTAAATCCGGCTCACCTAGGGACCCCACTACTCCAAACGTGCTGAGAGAGAGCCTAGAGGTTCTAGCACCCTACATCAGCCACCTCCTTGGACTCTCTTTCGCTTCGGGAATGGTCCCAAAAAGGTGGAAAGAAGCGATTGTCCTCCTCATAAAAAAGAAACCGAATGTAAGCATGAGTTAATTGGAGAACCTACGTCCGATTTCACTTTTGCCATATTTTGCCAAAATAGCCAAAAAGTGGTCAATACTCAACTGATGGCCCATAATAATCAACACAACCTACACAATTGGGCTTTCGAGCGACCTACTCTACCGAATCAGCACTGCTCCTATCTACAGAAACCATCCACAAACATGTAGATGAGGGCCAGACGGTCGCTCTGGTCCTCCTAGACCTTAGTGCCGCATTCAACACTGTAGCCCACCCACTGCTTCTACAGTGCCTCAGGAAAGGAGGACTGGCGGAACGAGCCCTTGACTAGCTGATGTCCTTTTTACAGGATCGTATCTTTCAGGTGTCTCAGCAACCTTACTATTCAAAAAGCATTGCTCTGGCCCAAGGGGTCCCTCAGGGCTCCATGCTTAGCCCCTTACTCTCTTTAATCTCTATATCACCCCATTGGCAGAGATTGTTGGGAAGTATGGCATCAGTGTTGTGTCATATGCGGATGACACGCAACTGGTGGTGTCATTAGCACAATCCCATGATGAGGCAGCCATCAGTTTCTCTACCTGCCTACAGGAACTGGCGTCTTAGATGTCGAACAATTGTTTAAAACTTAATGGCAATAAGACAGAGGTTCTAGTGGTAGGCAGAACACTTGCGATTTGGTCCTCATCATGGTGGCCTCAAACTCTGGGCCCTACTCCATCCCCCAGGGAACAAGTTAAGAACCTAGGGATGTGGCTGGACACCAAGCTCTCCTTTGAGAGCCACACCAGACTGGTGGCGGGGAAGTGTTTTGGGGTAATGAGAGGACTTCGGAAGACCCTAGATGTACTTTCCATGGCAGCTAGAAAAACCATGGTCCAAGCTCTGGTTACCCCCCACTTGGACTACGGTAACGCCCTTTATCTGGAGGCAAGTAGCAAGTGTATGAACACACTTTAATGCATTCAGAACACGGCAGCCTGCCTCGTTCTGATGCTGCCCAGGAGAGCTTCTTCTAACAAGGCCCTGGCATCCCTTCACTGGCTTCCGGTGAAGGAGAGAATACTCTTCAAAGCCCTGTGTGAGTCAGTCATCCCATCCTACAGAGAAAAGGGCCAACCTATCTACATGATCTACTAACCCCCTACACTTTGACCCGCCTTCTGAGATCATGAGGGACGGTGAAGGGCAAAACTCCGACCCTCGAAAAAGCATGAATGGGTGGTCGATCCTTCCGTTCCCTGGCAGCCAAGCATTGGAATAACCTCCCCCTTGGTCTCTGGATGGAGCCATCGGAGACACTTTTTCGGAAAAAGCTAAAAACTTGGCTCTTCCGTCCTTAGATTTTCTCCTCTAGCTGAATCACAGTACTGCTACTGACAAGTTTTTGACGCAGCACTGGGACACACTAGTGAGTGTAGCCATGCGCTTTATAAATTTGTATATTATTTTTATTATTATTATTAATATTAACTGATCCTTGCGTTTTTTATGTAAATGATCTGCCCAATAAAAAAAACAATAGGTCCTCCAACCCAGAGATACTTTAAAAGATTAAAGAAATGATGGAAAAGAAATGTGTTCTCAAAAGAAAAAACCTATGTACATTTGATCCAAACATACCTCTCATGAATTAATGTGTTCTAATAATGGGTATGCACTAGCGTGCCAGCGTTCTTGGCTGAAGTACATACAAAGATCACTTTATTTTCCGTTGTCATGTGTTATTTACCTTTCTTTGTTTACACACAGGTACCCGAAACATTCCATGCAGAACTAAGCAGTTAAAGTGTTGGATGAGAAACTAAAGAAAATGAAATGTGCAATGCCTTAAAATGTGCAATGCATGTTGTCTGAAGGGAAGGGGGACTTTTTAGCTGCACATGAAAATGGTACAATGCATTACCCACATATTCAAAAGGGGTTGTTGAGGTTCCATAATGAACCTATTTGGAGGAAAAACGCTTTTCCAATAAGTCACCCAGCTTTGTTTCCACACTTTCAACATGCCAGATACCTTTATGAGCTACAATGGGGAAAACAGTTACCAAGATATGTATCATTTTCATGGAAAGAAGGCTTACTTCTCCCTACCAGTTGAGTGGAATGTCTCCTGTTATTGGTATCCCCATATATACATCAAAATAAACAACCGAGGGACATTGCCCATGACCTCCAAAGGGGGGATGCAAGGTAAGACACTTTAGATATTTGTTTTAGTGATGGTTCTCCAGTTGGGGCAGCATTAAATGTGGTACGAATAAGGAAGCAAGCTCAATGAATAGATAGACTGGCAAATGACATTGCTGCTGCTTTATCTAATATTATTAAATAAACAATTGCTAAGCACAACATAATTTTGCTAGCATCTGAATGGTTATCAACACACAGTGATGCACTTTTATACCTAACAATACCAGTAGCCGCTGGTGTCTGGGCATGGGTGGCAGGATAACGAACAGCAGGGAGTTGGTGGGGGACGATAGACAACGAAGAAAACATAAGAACAAAAGCTTACCTGCCTGCCCCCAACCCCTCTTCTGCTCCATGTCCGCACTGGAGCACAGGCTCCCAGACTCCCTGCGACCAATCCTGACGCTGCTCTTATCCTTGAAAGCAGCATCAGTATTGGCATGAGCGGCCTGAGTTTGCGTTCTCAGAGGGACTGGGAGCGGTGCTTGCTGTCTCCAGCACGGCAACGCAGCTCGGGTTAGAGACAGCTCAGGCGCATGGCGGTTTGGCCATTACAAGACAGCTGGCCAAACCAACATGAGCACAGATAGCAGTACCCATTACTCCCTCTCGTGATTGCATTGCCCCCACAATGGCCCCACCCCCAAGACTAGCATGGCCCTTAGAACTTGAAAATAAAACTATAATAAACCCGTTTTTTTCAGGTTTTGAGGCTGGTGGTGGGGTAGGGGGGGACAACGCTCCTTTTCCATAGGAGCTGCCACTGAACAATACATAGAAAATACAAGATCTTGTATTTTATATCTCAAAGGTTTGAAAGAGAGAACATGAGCGGGGCAAACCAGGGTTTTGGGAAAAGATCGGAGACCAGCTAGGGAGTTGGGGAAAAGTGAATCCTAGGCTTACTGGGATTGGTGATTGTTGTAATTTTATGTTTGCTTCTGCTAATATGCAAAGGCCTAGCTTATGCTCAGTGTGCCTAAATATGGTTAGGGATTGTGAAGTCTCCAAAGGTTACAAGCAGGGGTTAGGCGATGAAGAGGTAGAACTAGAGAGGCAATACAAATTCCAGAAGGAGGCCAGGCATTTAAATGACACTGAGTAGTAAGAAGGTTTGAATGCTCCTCTGTGACCTAGACAAGATGCCTTCAGCTTTAATTGGCTGGACTAGAGAATAGCCTAGCAACACTTAGACCACCTCAACAAGCTTTGGTCTTATTGCCGCTATATGCTGGGCGTAAGTTTCCTCAACAGACAGCCTTTAAGACCCACCTCACCATTGCCACTCTGATTCTTTTACCATTTCTGATGACTCCAAAAACCCCAACTTAAAGCTCCAACTATCAGCAATCAAACCCCTCCTTCTGCTCTCTAATCTATTTGCTAATCTTGACAAACCCTAAATCAGTGCCACTTGGACTCAAACCACAGCCCTTCCCAATGGTGTAAAGAATATCCTGCTGTTGGCAACTAGACCACCTCCACATCTAAATGTCCTCACACCTTGAGCAATCTCTGGCTCCACCTGCAAAGCAAGAAAAGCCCTGCTGCTGTCTGAAGTTGACATACTTCCTCATCCCCCAAAACCCATCTTCTAGGACTGAATGCACCACTGCCAAGCCCAAAGCGCATCCAAATCTTCATGTCAGTTCTACAACCCTTCAGCTAGCCCTAAAATGCTAGCCACCCTTCAGACACTCTTTTTATCTAAGGTCAGTTTCCATATACAAATTTTGCTTGGCCTCTCAATCGTAGATGCTAGTCTTTAGCCACCTCTGCTGATGCTGACTCCAGCTATCAGAGGTCTTCATGTTCCTAGTCCTGCTGCTTTTCAAATGACTGTGAGCATACTCATCCCACCTTTCAGCTATCAAAGATTATTTAGCTTCTCTAGCATATCTCAGAGTGCCCCTGCCGATTTCGGAATACCTCTTTTACCGACCGATCCCTTTGTTACCCCTTCAAGCACTTCTCTTAGTACTCAGTTAGCTTCTATTTCTTCTATGCTAGTTGTTATAGGATGTCTCCCAAAAATCAGAACTTCTCCAACCCCCTTTTTGGCCTTAACAATCCCTTCCTCTACTATGTAGGAAATTACATCAGAGTTTGGCACAATACCAAGCTACAGTGCTCATGCTCAGACCACAACTGCTGGCTTTCAATCTCGGTGCCACCACTGCTGACCATCAGAGCCTTCTGATAGGCCTTTGAGACCATCTGCTGTGCGGCTTCTACTTTTTACTAGTCAGAACCCTTATCTTATATTGAAACCTTTTTGCTTTTCCCATCAGCTCTTTGGACGTTTCTTTTGCCACTAACCTACTTTGTAGATTTCTGAGTATGTACAGTTTTTTCAGTCATTTTCAGATGAACTATGTATTTACACTCTTCAAAACTCCTCTTTGAAATTTCAGAACCTTCAAGGCTCCCTCTCTCTACTCTACCTTCAAGCCACTGTTTTGGAATTAGTCACCTGGGTCTTCCTACAAAGGTCATCTACCCTACCAAAGACCCTTTCCATCATCCTTTATTTCTCAGGGCCAATCTCCTTGCCCTTTGCAAAGACAACAAGTGACACCAATGCGTATTACTTTCAATGTCAAAAATGGAAACTACAAATACCAGGATTTATTGGGAAGTTTTACTAAACAGCCATGGTTGACAGAAGGTACCACAAGTGAAATGGAACCATTTGGCAGCTATATCTGAGTCCAACTATGTTGGTCATCAGAGCCACTAAAACTCTCTGCGTTAAGCGCTGATAGTCAATATGACAGCCCCTCTAGTTGCCCTCAAATGTGATGTGTCTGCAGTCAGGGAACACCTGACATCTCCCCCAGAACCTATATACTAGCCAACCTTCTCTCCGAAGTGGCCCTCGGGTCCCTGGCCCAGCCTTCAGACTCAAACCCTCAAATGTTTTCAGCAAACCCTGGAAAAAGTGGAGAGGTGTGAGATCCACTTCACATTTTGCATCATGCAGGAATGATCTGGCATGGCAGTTTGGGCTAGGCTGTTCCTATGGGGAGCAGGATCAAGACTGATTTGCATTTAGCTGGGTCCAAACTGGGGTGGGGTGGTGAGCAAATAAAGGATGGATTTAACCCAGATCTGTGACTGTGGGTGAATGTTTGATTTGTTCAGCATTCCGTCCATCATCTGTTTGTTTTGCTTTTATCACCCTAAGAGGGAAGGGTATCGCCAGACGCGGTTCACATGATCACTATGCCACTAAATTCAAGCTAGTCTGATATGGGGTAATTTACTGAAACCGGTCCCAGGATGCATGTTTCCGGTGGAGGACCAGGCCTGGAAGTTCTGGCTGGGCTGTTCCCATGAGGAGCAGGCTTTAAGCTGATTTGAGATATGGCTGGGGTCAAAGTGGGATGGCGTGGTGAGCAGAAAACTGATGGATTTAACCCAGATCTTTGACTGGGAGTGAATGTTTTATTTGTTCAGCATTCTATCTATCATCTGTACTTTTTGCATTTGACATGGGACCCTTGCTCACTGTGCCACTGGATTCAAGTTATTCTGGTTGATGAGTGGTGATACCCCAACACCAGTCCCAAGATGCTAGTTTCTGGTCCAGGGAGGACCTGCCATGGCAGTTGAAGTTAGACCGTTCCTATGGAGAGCATTGGCAAGACTGATTTGCATATAGCTGGGTCCAACCCAGGGTGGCGTGATGAGCAAAAAAATGATGCATTTAACCCAGATCTGTGATTGGGGGGAATGTTTGATGTGTGCAGCATTCCATCCATCATCTATTTCTTTAATCTTTTCCATCTTCTATGCACTTTTCACATTTATCTTTCTCTTCTGTACCACTGTTTTTCTCTCTGAGCAGTGACTGTACATTTGATTTCCTGCATTTGTGCCTTCATGTGTTTGCTTTTTGCCTGTGATCATTTGTTGTTTGTTTGGCTTGCCATTATTGTCCTTATGTCTGTCTCTTTTCCCATGATTGTACCACTTTTTTGCCTCTCTTTCCTGTGGTTGTCACTTCATTGTGCTGTTGCCTTTCTCTTCTTTTCATGATTGTGCCATTATAGTGCCTTTGCCTGTTTCTTCTTCCTCGTGATTGTACCACTTGTTTTTTACCATTATTTTGCCTTTCACTTTTTCCCATGATTGTGCTATTCGTTCTTTGGTTGTATCTTTCTTTTCTCATGGAATTTCTCACCTAGACTTGGCTCGCTGCCTCCTCCAGTGCTCCCTTTCTTCTCCCCCACTCCCCCCCACCGCTCTTACCCATTCCTCGTGCCTCCTGCTTCTTTTCACTCTCATTCCTCCCATGACACCCTGATCCCTAACCACCTCTCACAGGACTCCTACCCCTCTCTAGTCACTAAATGGCGGTGGCAGCACAGACCATGCATTAAGCTGGTGGAAGTCCTAGGCTACTTGCTCAGGACTTAACCCCTGACTAGTCGTCTAACCGATCAATGCCCTTTCAAACCCGGCCCCAGCTCCTCAAGGCTCTTGCCTCGCTCATCCCTCTCTCTCCTCAAAGACCTTTTTGCCTTTTTTCATCTACTGTGTCGCTGTTTTTCTCTCTGAATAATGATTGAGCCTTTGGTTTCCCATGATTGTGCCTTCCTTTGTTTGCTTTTTGTCTGTGATTGTGCCTTATCTGTTTGTTTTCTCATGATTTTGCCACTTATTTTTACCATTAAGGTGCCTTTTTCTGTCTCTATTTCCCATGATTGCGTCATTCGTTCTCACCGTTAATGTGCTTGTGCTTCTTTTTGCCATTAATTGTACTCGCATTGCCCCTGCTCGCTGCCTCCTTACGTGATACCTTTCATGCCCCCTCTGCCCACTCCTCCTCCTCACAACTCCTTTCCTGTTCCGTGCACCTCCCACTCCATCTCATTCTCCCACAAACTTCCCAGCCTGCCCACTGCCCATTGCGTTTCTCCCCCTTCCCTGGACCTACTTAATGGAGGCTGCAGTGGCTACCAAACAACCCCAGCAAGACCAGCATCCAAGCCCTCATCACCAGCAGACTGGACTATGGAAACACCATCTATACAGGAATCACCAACCAACTCACAAAAAGGCTACTGTCTATTCAGATCGCAACAGCCAGGCTGGTACTCAACCTCTCAAGCTGGTTTCACATCACACCGCACCTGCGGGACCTCCACTGGCTCCCGATATATAAAAACGCACAGTTCAAGCTTCTCACACACACATTTAAAGCACTACACATCACATGTCCAGCCTACCTAAATATCCATGTATCATTCTATCAAATCTCCATAAACCTCTGCTCAGTTAGACTCTCTCTAGCACAAGATGTATGTCGTTGCAACGCATGCTATTACAACGCATGGCTTTACAACCCATTTTTTACAACGCAAATACTTTTACAACGCATGTTTTTACAACGAATACTGTTACAACGCGAGATAGTGTTATTAATGGAAAAGTGCCATTACAACGAATTCTATTACAACGCATACCTTTACAACGCATAAATAACGTTTTTTTGTTGTTAAATAAAACCTGTCACGAGACGCAGGGAAAATAGGGGTTTTGGGTGGGGAAGTGTTTTAAAATGTAGAGAAAAACTGAACGTTAAATGAACGAAATTCCAAGCATTTATTAAAATATTACTCGAGTATTAAAATTAATACTCGAGTATTAAAAAATACTCATTAATTCGTAAGTGATGAAATTTTAACACAAACAACGATTTCTAAAATATCTCAAAGTAAGTATTTCTTACCATTAAACGAAATAAATATTCATAAATACAAATATTATACATACACATAGTCGCCATTTTAAAATGTGTAGTTCCTAAATATGTCCTGCAACTCTTTCCAAGAAATTAATACCACAACACTACTTTCAAAATGGATGCCAAAACGGAATGATAAAGTGAAAACAAAACATATTTTCCTGATTTTTATAATCATACGTTTACACAGAAATGAAACATATTTAAATAAAGAATACCAACGCTATGTTTCTTAAAAAAAACAATGACACTGAGTAAAACTTATAAATACGAGCAAGACACCATTTTAAAATCAGTTGATTCTCAACTCCCAGAGTGACCAGACGCCAAAAGCTGACCCTCTGACCTCTTCATTAAGAAAACACCAGATTCTTTTGAAGAAGCATTCTTTTTCACAACACAGGTAAGTTTCTCAAATTAATAACAGAAATGTTTTCTCTAAACATTATAAACGCTGCCCCGAATAATTTTTACTTTCAATAGATAAACAAAATAAATAGCAACAATATATTGCCATATTTAAGGAAACATATTTTAATTTTAAAAACCCACAACATATTTAAAGCTGAGCATTTTGTAAAGAAAATAATTTATTAAATAAAATTAATTTCGATTTATTAAAGATATATTTTAATAGAAACACCACTAAATATTACATTTTTTTCTATAGACGAATTTCTATAAAGTGTGACGAAAAGGCCTAGTTTAAAAATATTCGAGTTTGCTACAGGAGCCACACTGTTCTTCAACAATAAATTAAAGGTGCTTTTCTAATTTATAGAAATTAAATTTCAAAATTAATTAAACTTAAAAACATTTACTAAAGCACACATTTTTATTCTGATTTTTACACAGAAATTCGATAAGGAAAAAATAATAAACAATTTCCTCTTTAGAAATTCTAACGTTGAGTATTAAAGAAGGTAAATATTTCATTATTAACATAACAGCATTTGTTATACTGTGTTTATTAATGAAGAATAGATTATAAAAGAGCAAAAAAGTATTGATTTAAATTTATTTTAAATGAATCCATAAAAGTACTGCATTATAGAAAATCTTAGAAAATGTAGATATAGCAAAACGAAAACTGTAGGATAGAGTAGGAATATAATTTCCTATTCTAACTCCACGAAGGTGCTGCAGTAGAAAAAATGTGGGATGGTGTTGGGGTATCAATTACTATTCTAACTCCAGGTAGGTGCAGCATTAGAGAAAGTGTTGGATGATGTAGGGGCATCAAGTACTATTCTAACTCCAGGTAGGTGCAACAGTAGGGAAAGTATGGGATAGTGTAGGGGTATCAATTTCTATTCTAACTCCAGGAAGGTACAACAATAGGTAAAGTGTGGGATGGTGTAGGGGTATCAATTACTATTCTAACTTCTGGATGGTGCAGCAGTAGGGAAAGTGTAGGATAGTGTAGGGGTATAAATGACTATTCTAACACCAGGAAGATGCAGTGACAAAGAAAGTATAGTATAGTATGTAGGTATAGTATAATATGTAGGTACAGTAAAGTAAAATGTAACTTATGCACAGTAATGTTGACATTTTTAACTGTATCACAAACGTTTTAAATTAAAACAATATTTCAATTTCACAAATCTTTTTTTTCAGAAAATCACATTAATCTTCTCCTCACCAAATTACAAGGAGAATCTCAGACGTGCAAACAACCCAAAAGACCACCAAAAAACGAAAAAGCAAAGCAGAAACAAGACCACAAAGAAAGAAACCAAAACAAAAGGTATTTAAAATGCATACTCCAAGGGAAAGTGTTGGATGGTGTAGGGGTATCAATTACTTTTCTAACTCTAGGTAGGTGCAGCAGTAGGGAAAGTGTGGGATGGTGTAGGGGTATCAATTACTATTCTAACTCCAGGTAGATGCAGCATTACGGAAATTATTGGATTGTGTAGGGGTATCAAATACTATTCTAACTCCAGAAAGATGCAGTGACAGGGAAAGGGATGTATAATATGTAAGTACAATAAAGTAACATTTATCTTATACACAGAAATGTTGACATTTTTGACTGTATCACAAACATTTTAAATTAAAACAACATTTCTATTTCCTTAATCATTGTTTTAGAAAATCACATTAATCTTCTGCTCACCAAATTGCAAGGAGAATCCCAGACGTGCAAACAACCCAAAAGACCACCAAGAAATGAAAAAGCAAAGCAGAAACAAGACCACAAAGAAAGAAACTAAAATAAAAGGTATTTAAAATGCATACTCCAAGGGAAAGTGTTGGATGGTGTAGGGGTTTCAATTACTATTCTAACTCTAGGTAGGTGCAGCAGTAGGGAAAGTGTGGGATGGTGTAGGGGTATTATTTACTATTCTTACTCCAGTTAGGTGCAGAAGTAGGGAAAGTGTGGGATGGTGTAGAAGTATCAATTACTATTCTAACTCCAGGTAGATGCAACAGTAGTGAAATGATTGGATTGTGTATGGGTATCAAATACTATTCTAACTCCAGAAAGATGCAGTGACAGGGAAAAGGTAGTATAGTTTGTAAGTACAATAAAGTAAAATGTATCTTATACACAGTAATGTTGACATTTTTGACTGTATCACAAACATTTTAAATTAAAACAACATTTCCATTTCCTTAATCATTTTTTTCAAAAATCACATTAATCTTCTCCTCACCAAATTACAAGGAGAATCCCAGACGTGCAAACAACCCAAAAGACCACCAAGAAACGAAAAAGCAAAGCAGAAACAAGACCACAAAGAAAGAAACCAAATCAAAAGGTATTTAAAATGCATACTCCGAGGGAAAGTGTTGGATGTTGTAGGGGAATTCTTTAATATTCTGACTCCAGGTAGGTGCAGTAGTAGGGAAAGTGTGGGATGGTGTAGGGGTATCAATTACTATTCTAACTCCAGGTAGGTGCAGCAGTAGGGAAAGTCTTGGATGGTGTAGGGGTACCAAATACTATTCTAACTCCAGGTAGGTGCAGCAGTAGGGAAAGTGTAGGATGGTGTAGGGGTATTATTTACTATTCTTACTCCAGTTAGGTGCAGCAGTAGGGAAAGTGTGGGATGATGTAGGGGTATCAATTACTTTTCTAACTCCAGGTGGATGCAGCAGTAGGGAAAGTATTGGATTGTGTAGGGGTATCAAATACTATTGTAACTCCAGGTAAGTGCAGCAGTAGGAAAAGTGTAAGATGGTGTAGGGGTATTATTTACTATTCTAACTCCGGGTAGGTGCAGCAGTAGGGAAAGTGTAGGATGGTGTAGAGGTATTATTTACTATTTTTACTCCAGTTAGGTGCAGCAGTAGGGAAAGTGTGGGATGGTGTAGGAGTATCAATTGCTATTCTAACTGCAGGTAGATGCAGCATTAGGGAAATGATTGGATTGTATAGGGGTATCAAATACTATTCTAACTCCAGAAAGATGCAGTGACAGGGAAAGGGTAGTATAGTATGTAAGTACAATAAAGTAAAATGTATCTTATACACAGTAATGTTGACATGTTTAACTGTATCACAAACATTTTAAATTAAAATAACATATCCATTTCCTTATTCATTTTTTTAGAAAATCACATTAATCTTCTCCTCACCAAATTACAAGGAGAATCCCAGACGTGCAAACAACCCAAAGGACCACCAAGAAATGAAAAAGCAAAGCAGAAACAAGACCACAAAGAAAGAAACCAAATCAAAAGGTATTTAAAATGCATACTCCAAGGGAAAGTGTTGGATGGTGTAGAGGAATTCTTTACT
This sequence comes from Lissotriton vulgaris, assembly GCF_964263255.1. Classification (NCBI taxonomy): domain Eukaryota; kingdom Metazoa; phylum Chordata; class Amphibia; order Caudata; family Salamandridae; genus Lissotriton; species Lissotriton vulgaris. Next base: position 2,406 of record NW_028241351.1, on the reverse strand, counting down.
ATTCTAATTCCAGGTAGGTGCAGCAGTAGGGGAAGTCGTGGATGGTGTAGGGGTAACAAATACTATTCTAACTCTAGGTATGAGCAGCAGTAGGAAAAGTGTAAGATGGTGTAGGGGTATTATTAACTATTCTTAATCCAATTAGGTGCAGCAGTAGGGAAAGTGTGGGATGGTGTGAGGGTATTATTCAATATTCTAACTCCAGGTAGGTGCAGCAGTTGGGAAATTGTTGGATGTGTAGGGGAATAAAATACTATTCTAACTCCAGAAAAATGCAGTGACAAGGAAAGGGTAGTATAGTATAAAAGGTTAAATAAAGTAAAATGTAACTTATACACAGTATTGTTGACATTTTTAACAGTATCACAAACATTTTACATTAAAACAACATTTCAATTACCATAATCATATTTTTTAGAAAATCACATTATTCTTCTCATCACCAAATAATAAGGCAAATCCCAGACGTGCAACAACCCAAAAGACCACCAAGAAACGAAAAAGCAGAGCAGAAACAAGATAACAAAGAAAGAAACCAAATCAAAAGGTGTTTTAAATGCATACTCCAAGGGAAAGAGTTGGATGGTGTAGGGGTATTCTTTACTATTCTAACTCCAGGTAGGTGCAGCAGTAGGGAAAGTGTGGGATGGTATAGGGATATCAATTACTATTCTAACTCCAGGTAGGTGCAGCAGTAGGGAATGTCTTGGATGGTGTAGGGGTATCAAATACTATTCTAACTCCTGGTAGCTGCAGCAGTAGGGAAAGTGTAGGATGGTGTAGGGGTATTATTTACTATTCTTACTCCAGTTAGGTGCAGCAGTAGGGAAAGTGTGGGATGGTGTAGGGGTATCAATTACATTTCTAACTCCAGGTGGATGCAGCAGTAGGGAAAGTATTGGATTGTGTAGGGGTATCCAATACTATTGTCACTCCAGGTAAGTGCAGCAGTAGGAAAAGTGTAAGATGGTGTAGGGGTATTATTTACTATTCTAACTCCAGGTAGGTGCAACAGTAGGGAAAGTGTAGGATGGTGTAGGGGTATTTTTTACTATTCTTACTCCAGTTAGGTGCAGCAGTAGGGAAAGTGTGGGATGGTGTAGGAGTATCAATTACTATTCTAACTCCAGGTAGATGCAGCATTACGGAAATTATTGGATTGTGTAGAGGTATCAAATACTATTCTAACTCCAGAAAGATGCAGTGACAGGGAAAGGGTTGTATAATATGTAAGTACAATAAAGTAACATTTATCTTATACACATAAATGTTGACATTTTTGACTGTATCACAAACATTTTAAATTAAAACAACATTTCTATTTCCTTAATCATTTTTTTAGAAAATCACATTAATCTTCTGCTCACCAAATTACAAGGAGAATCCCAGACGTGCAAACAACCCAAAAGATCACCAAGAAACGAAAAAGCAAAGCAGAAACAAGACTACCTAGAAAGAAACCAAATCAAAAGGTATTTAAAATGCATACTCCAAGGGAAAGTGTTGGATGGTGTAGGGGTATCAATTACTATTCTAACTCCAGGTAGGTGCAGCAGTAGGGAAAGTCTTGAATGGCGTAGGGGTATCAAATACTTATCTAACTCCTGGTAGGTGCAGCAGTAGGGAAAGTGTAGGATTGTGTAAGGGTATTATTTACTATTCTAACTCCAGGTAGATGCAGCAGTAGGGAAAGTATTGGATTGTGTAGGGGTATCAAATACTATTCTAACTCCAGGTAAGTGCAGCAGTAGGGAAAGTGTAAGATGGTGTAGGGGTATTATTTACTATTGTAACTCCAGGTAGGTGCAGCAGTAGCGAAAGTGTGGGATGGTGTAGAGGTATCAATTACTATTCTAACTCCAGGTCGGTGCAGCAGTAGGAAAAGTGTTGGATTGTGTAGGGGTTATGAAATACTATTCTAACTCCAGGTAGGTGCAACAGTAGGGAAAGTGTAGGATGGTGTAGGGGTATAATTTACTATTCTAACTCCAGGTAGGTGCAGCAGTAGGGAAAGTATTGGATGATGTAGGGGTATTCTTTACTAATCTAACTCCAGGTAGGTGCAGCAGTAGGGAAAGTGTTAATGGTGTATGTGTATCAAAAACTATTGTAAAACCAAGTAGTTGCAGCAGTTAGAAAAGTGTAGGATCGTGTGATGGTATCAGATACTATTTCCACTCTAAAAAAAATGCAGCAGAAGGAAAAGTATGCTAAACTATAGAACAAAATTGACTACTTGTACTGCAAAGAGGAGAAACATTAGGGAAAAGGAGATTTATGTAACAGGAAGATAAACAATTCTAATTCCAGAAAAATGCATAAATAGAGAAACTGTAAGATATTGTTCCAACTTTTTATTAATTTTCAAACACATATTCAAAATTTTATTTTTTCCCCATAGATAAT